>NW_015151680.1:141253-149566 GCF_000732505.1 Cyprinodon variegatus
AAAAGGGGGTCCAACCCGTTACTAGCATGGGGTACCTAATAAAGTGGCCGGTGAGTGTATATACTTATATATCAGTTTAGATTACATTCTATAACCACTGGCCATCTCAATCTACTTTTAAGCCTAGACTAAAAACATTCCTTTCTGATAAAGCTTATAGTTAGTCACTCAGGTTATCCTCAGCTATCTCTATAGTTATGCTGCTATAGGCTTAGACTGCTGGAGGACATGAAGAACATTTCTCTTCAAAGAAGCAATGTGCTTCCTGATGTTCAGCTGGAATGTTACTCTGTCCTGGAGGAGAGCATTGGCTGGGCTTATTCTGTCATGAACTTTAAGCTCTCCTTCTGTCTTAAGTTAATTAAACACTTGAGCTTGTTTACTTTTTTAGAAGCTATTGTGTCATTTTTGTTCCCCCCTGTTTTAAGAAAATAAAAACGACTATCTTTTTGTAGTTTAAAAACAAAAAACAGATAGTTATAGGAAGGCTAAATCCCACCGGTTTTATACTGCTGCCTGAAAAATCCTCCTCCTCTCCCCTGTAAGACCAGGATTATGCATTTTTAAACAGACTTTCTGACACGTCGGTAGTCTTCTGCCTTTAAATGGCAGTAGACTTGCAAAGGGAGAGAAAAGCTAGTTTTTCACTCCCCATACTGATGCTGGAGCAGACAGATGTGTTGATATGCCATTTATAGCCGCAGGCCCTTTTCTGACTTCTAAAGGCATCCGCTGACAAAATGGAGCGCAGGGGAGGACATGACACAAAAGTTAAATGAAGGTTAAATGGAAGCACTTCAAAGTGGGAGATCTCTGCAGCAAAAAAATAACGGCAGGAAGGTTAATGTGTGTCTTGTTGAGACATCGGAGCAGCTTGTAGCTTTTGGCCGTATCGGTTTGAGGTAATGTTTGGGTCAGAATGCCTCCGGGCCGCAGTTTATTGGTTTGGTACGCACAGCAGCTGTATGCTGCATGATAACAGGGACTTCAGCTGCTGCAGGAAGAGCGGCTCTTTTCTGGGTAGATTGTAGTCTGTTATTGCTTCAGAGCATGTACTGTGTAACTAGGGGCAGGCAGTATTGACTTTGTATGCGCTGGATATCAGCCAGCTGGCAGCACCCAGAGCCGAGATGAAGTCTGACCCTCAGTGATTGTTGATGCAATAAAGCAGAGTGGAAATGCACCAGCAAAGCTTATCTTCTACCTATTTTCAGAGACACTTGTTCTGTTGCACTTCTCATAGTTTTACCTAAAAGCCGTCGAGTGATTAACACATAGTTGATATTCTTATAATTTGTATAAATAGCAAAAGGTTGTTGAAGTAAGAAATTGTTTCATTAAGTGTTTTTCTTTACTTAATAAGATGGTCCCTATGTCCTCCAGCAGCCTAAGCCTAAAGCAGCATAACTACCAATTTTTTATCCATTTGAAAAGGCCCATAATTTCTAGACAGATGTTTCTGTTCTTGCAGGAGAGGTTTAGGAGTTTTCTACTCTACACATATTTCAGGCAGAACTGATAAAAAATGTGTGATTAATCATAAATCGGGGGTTAAAATCTAGGAAGACAGGCAAACATCATGCTCCTCTGAACATCCACTTCCTTATTGTCGATGTCCCTGAGTGTGGTGTCCCTCAACATGCCATCACTCTCTGAGACGACTGTTACCTTAGTAAATAAAGAAGAGCTGCATTCCAGCACCTCCCCAAGTATGGTCGCATTCTTAAAGCGCATCATTAAGAGCAACCTGACCAGCTGCATCACGCTCTGGTACGGATGCAAGTCCTGAAAGCAGCTGAGAAGGTCTTCTGTGTCCTGATTTGAAAAGCTGACTTCTCTCCTGTCCCTCTCTCAGTTCTTCTCAGCAGATAATTTTTTTTCATGCTCCGGGGAACACCTCCTTTCAGAAGCAGGTCTATTAAGTCCATCTCACGTCACGTTGCAAATTTGTGCCTGAAGGCTAATAGGCTACATGACATATTTTCTAAGCTTTCGCACCAACTGCTCTAAATATTTGATTCAAAAACCTGCATTTGTCCTGTTAAAACAAGACATACTTCTGCATGGAATATTATTTATAATATTTTTTTTTTGACATCAACCTTATCACCTTTAGTGTCCTGAACAAAATAAAACTATAGCATGTAACTTAACACACACCATCTATATTTTAGGTAGGAGCCCTGATTTTTTTTACTGCAGTAAATGTAGATTGACCTCCCTGGGAAAGTGTTGCACTGTTCATTTTTATAACAGCAGGGGAAAGAGATGGAGATCAGGATGAGCATGCTGGCCACTCAAGGCAGCAAAAAGCCACCATATCAGGTCATTTACACCTTGGACCAGGCAGAAAATGTCAGCCAGTCCCTTTGTGGAACTTTTTAAGTGACTGACAGAAAAAGGCAACAAATCAGGGCAAAGAGGTTATGACAGGAAACAGATGATTAACAGAGTCTGGTCGGGTTTGAGTGGTTGGTGTTGGGATCCTTAGGCTTGCTCACCAGAGGGCGCCGAGGATCCTCTTCTGTTTTATGTTGTTTTCTGTTAGGACTGGGGTTACTGTTGGGATCTGGAGAATTACCATCTGTCTCCAGCAGAGTGCGCTGTGGGTCTCCTGGGCTGGAGCCTCTAGCACACCTGAAGCTCATCAGCCCATCAGGAGACCTTCCTTCATAAGCAGCAGTCAGACCTTCCTTCGACGCCGCAGTGTTGACCAAGTTTGGTTAGCAAACCCTAGCCTCTGTTTATCTAGTGCATTTCAGTAGACTCTTGAGAGAAACTGAATTCTAACCTGCCTCTATCGTCTCTACTCACAGAAAGCCTGACCAAGGTCTGAAGCTCTGGATGAGCTTTACCTGGAAACCTGCCTGCCTGCCCAAGGAAGCCAAACCAGAAGGTCTCAGTCTGAATTCCTCCTTCTGCTCTCAGGGGAGAGCTGGGAAGCTTAATCTAAAGATCTCAGTCTGGATTCCTCCTTCTGCTCTCAGGGGAGAGCTAGGAAGCTAACCTGAAGATCTCAGTCTGGATTCCTCCCTCAGCTCTCAGGGAAGAGCTAGGAACAAAACCCACGGCAAAGACTCACTAGCCAGAAGCTAGACGCTGCTGCTGCTGAGCTCTCTGCAACTCCCACAATTTCTGGACCCAACCGGTTACCCATTCCAAGGATCTGTCTGAACCTCTTCAAGGTACTTTCAGAATTCACTCTCTCGTCAAACCATCTAACTGCCTGGCTAACTAAACTCTCATCTCCCCAGAAATAAGTGAAACCAGTCCCGGACCTGCACCAGAACCAGTCCTGAGTTACTCTGTACATTTCCTTAATAAACCTTGTTAACTTTTACTCTGTCTCCTGTTGGTGTTCTGCATATGGGTTTAGCTCATTAAACCGATCATGACAGTTGGATGACAAGAATCAGCTCCTCCGTGTCCGGAGCCATGGGTCTCAACAGAAAAAGGGTGGCTTTCCTCCTTTAGGTAGGAGGAGAGTTCCTGCTTCAAGTGAAGAAGTTCAAATAACTTCAGGTCCTGTTTCCAAGACAACGAGACAGTCATATAGCCCATATTATCACTGGATATGTCTCACTTGCCAACAATAACTGCAAACAAGTGTTTGCTGTAACTCCTAATGTGTCTTTTTCTTAGTAGTTAATCATTCTTTGTTGTAGGATTGTTTTACTGCACCTCAGTTTAAGAGTTTTTAGGCACAAATGGGCCGTTCAAGGTTATGCAACAAATCTCAACGAGATGAAAATTTGTACTTAGACTAGGTGTCATGGTTTTATCTAAAGCTTGGACCCACATGCAAAGAAACAAATTCAGAGAGACACAGATGAAAAGTTTAACAGGTTTATTGAAGAGTTTAGGCTCGGTGCAGAGTTGCTCAGAACTCAGCTCTACCGGAACTGGAAGGTGAAGGGAAAACAAACGATTAGTTCAGGTTCAGTGGTAAATTTCCATCGTGGGTATGGAGAAGAGGATCTGGTAGTTGATCTTTGACTCCAATCTGTGTGCTGTTTTCCAGTGTTATTCTGATTCGGTGGAGGGCGGAACAGGGTTTACCCAGAAGTCGGATGGTTATTGGTGAACGGAGAAACTGACTGCCACTCAGATTTCCTGCGGTACTTGAACGGGTCGTAATGAAGACGATTCCCTTGCTCAGAGTGTTAACTCAACGTCCTCTTCAAGGAAGAAGGATCCAAACCTCCTGTTTGAATCCCCAGCTCGGTTCGAGGCTCAGTTGATTCCTTCAGGGAGAGAAGGTCCGGAAAGATCCAGCTTGCAGGAAGACTTCCTGCCGAGAGGCAAAGACAAAAACTAAGTTAAAACTCAGGTAGAACAAGGACCTAGTCTTACTCAGCAAAAAACTCAGCTTGGCTAGAGTACCCAAAACTGGCAAACACTCTGGCGTTGAGGTGGTGGCAATCAGCAGCTTAAGAGCACTCCGTTGATGAGGCAACCATCATCAGGTGTCTGGGGAGGCAGACCAGAACCAGGCGCCTCCTGCTGGAGGAAGGGAGAACAACACAAAAAGACAAACACACAGACTGGAGTCCTGACACTAGGTCCTTCCAAAAACGTCCTTTTTTGCCTCTAAGGGTCATCCAAATGCGTGCTTCTACGAACTACAACTCCCAGAATATTTTAGTCTCCTCAATTAAATTTCCCAAAAACTTGGGGATCATGAAAAATTCAGTTACTTCTATAGAGCAAATTCAGAACCCATGTCATTACGATGCACTTTATGTGTCTACTTTCCCCCTTTGGGTGCCATGCCATCAAACACTGACTCTTAAAATCTGCACATACCTCCTTTTGCAGTCGTCGAAGATTCTGAACTGACACGGTTTTGACAAGTTTGAACAGAAACTGGCGTTTCACAACTGAAAGCCTAAGGATTGTGTACCTTCAGCTGTGCCTGTTTTAGGATTTAGGACTTTACAAGGGTTGACAACTGTAGCACGCAAGCCAAATTGAGCTGATTCAAGTCCATGTGAAAAGCTTTAACGCTATTTTGCTTTACCTGAAAACCTTGTCCAATGGGATGACCAATTAGCAAGGCATAATAATTTGTCCTTTTGTCATTAATTCTTTCTGTTCATTCGGGACTGGGTCCTTCAGGAGCTCCTCTGAGCTTGAGATGTTCAGAGCCGGCCGACAGACATAGTCCCTCCAGTATGTCCTATGCCGTCCCTTAAGGCCTGGTTCTCCTCCCGCAGCAGCGTGACGCAGTGAGCTTGTCTGAGATAGTTTTGATTTATGCCCAATATTGATGCGTGGTCTGCACTGTTATTCCATGCCACAATGCCAGAGGGCCAATCAGGAATTATCTGTAGGTATAGATACGGCCGAGGCGGTGAGGAAGTGGGGGCAAGTTTGTGCGACAACGGAGGAACATGAGGGCCAAAAAAAGCGGGGATTCAGGTGGAAAAAGGGTCCCAGCGTTCTCGCGCACCTCGCTCTTCTAGCTGCTCCATCTTCACCAGTCGTTTTCCACAACGGCGGTCAGACAAACAAAACAAGCCGGTAAGGAACCAAACAGGAAATACGCATAGTGTAGAGCGCATGTAGATTTGACCAATCAGATGCCTCCTGTGCGTGCGCTGTACCGGTCTGTTGTGGAGAAGAGAGAGCTGAGCCAAAAAGGACTAAGCTCTCGATTTACCGGTCGATCTACGTTCCTACCCTCATCTATGGTCATGAGCATTGGGCAAGTGGTTGAAATTAGTTTTCTCCGTAGTGTGTCTGGGCTCTCCCTTAGAGATAGGAGGAGGAGCTCAGTCATCCGGGGAGGACTCAAAGTAGAGCCACTGCTCCTCCTCATCGAGAGGAGCCAGTTGAGGTGGCTCAGGCATCTGGTTAGGATGCCTCCTGGACGTCTCCTTGGTGAGGTGTTCCGGGCACATCCCACCGGGGGGAGGCCCAGGTGGAGACCCAGGACACGCTGGAGGGACTATGTTACTCTGCTTGCCTGGGAACACCTTGGGATTCCTCCGGAGGAGCTGGACTAAGTGGCCGGGGAGAGGGACGTCTGGGCCTCCCTGGTGAAGTTGCTACCCCCGCGACTCGACCCCAGATAAGCGGAAGAAGATGGATGGATGGAGGCCTCCTGTCTGCGGCACTGTCTGTGGTCACCTACAATTTAGGAGAGGGGCAGCAGAGTGTCTGCAGAAGGGGTGGGGCACTGCGACACACTGCAAAATTCCTGAAATACCTCCCAAGGAAGGAATCCAGGATGCATCTGAAACCGATGTCCAGACCACCTCAGCTGCCCCCCCTAAATGTGAAGGAAAAGGTCTGTGGATCAGGTCACTGAGGCCTCCGCATACTGCCAGATAGTCGTAGCACCGCATGGTTCCCTCTACTGGTGCTGGGCGCACTGTGGGATGGACACACATCACTCCTAAAGGCTCAGCCAAGGCAGGACTTGCAAGGATGAGGTACCAGCTCCACCATATTGGGCAACATCACATGCCTCGATTATTATTATTTTGTCATTATAAGGTTTTTTTTGACTGCTTACCTAGAGCGTGTTTGTATTTTAAGTTTCTAAGCTAACAAACATGCATTTAGATTCAGTTTGGGCTGTTTTTCTACCCATGGTACTGCCCGTAGACCTAAAATACTGGTGGCTGCTAATCTAGAGTCCTTTACATCTGTGTTTGCATGTGAGATTCACCAATAATGATGGGCACAACTAGTGACTTGAACAGGCAAAGAAATTGTTAAATGAGTTGATTTACCAGTAAACTGATTCATGTTTTAATGACTTTATATTCGCTACAAATGGAAGCTAAATGTTGAATTGGCCGTTTGAGAAGCAGTACAATACCACTGCACCATATGAATAATATGACTTGTAAAGTGCCTTGAGGTGACAGCTGTTGTAAATTGGTCGCATATAAAAGATTTAAATTGAGTAATAGGCCTTTTGACACCACTGACATTGAGGTGTTCGGTGTTACAAATGAAAGCAAGACTGAGAAATGAAAAGGGCCACCGGGGACTAGTCCCGGGGAACAACTAGAGAACTCATAGTGTTTTAGATTCTACTAATACCAGATTGGTAGTCAGAGCATACGACAGGAAACCTATAACAAAATTATTTCACTCAGATAGACCAATTTAATGAAATGTTTTTCACTTCTGAACAAATCACAATAAATCGCAGTCAAGCTCAGGATAGTGTTAATGTTACACAGTTTAAATGAACTAAATACAAAATTAATTGCACTGCAAATACAGTCTCTAATGACCGGTATTGATTTGGCAACAAAAATGATTTAATAATAACAGCATTTTGCATCAGCAAAGTAATGCAGCTGTGCAGATGCAACATCCTTCAATGACTCCTGGGCGGGAGAGCGACTTAATCTGAGCTGGAGAGGAGGGGAAAGAAAGGGAAAGTACTAGGCGTGGTGATAGATGCAGGAACGTGTAAAATGGTGAATGATTGCTGCAGTCCTCAGATTGCCTCATAAATAAGTTTAGATTTTTCTCTTCTAGTAGTTTCAAGGACATTGTCTTTGCATTGTTAAATTCCCCTGAAACATTTTGGAAAAATAACGCTTATTAGTGGTCTAGAAACAAAAGCAGGTTCTGATTCCATCTCATCACTGTTGTAGCTCTTTCTTGATGTTGGAGGATGTGGGGGAACTTATTAGAAAGGTGTTTTGCTGTGAAAGGACGACTGGATCAAGTTTAATGGACATTAACGGGAACTACGATGATAAGTCAGCATCTGGATCACTCCCTAAAGGCTCATTTTTATCCCATTCTTCCATTCATTGGTCCGACTATATAGAAGAACACATTACTGTGTGTGAATCATGGTCACATTTTACAGGTGTGTAAACCTGGGATATAAACATGTCCAGAAACTTTGTTTCCTACATAAAAGATTATTTTCAATGGTCTCAGTCCAGTGAAGAACTAAAACCAAAGTTAGGTTTTCTTTAGTGTTTGGCTCGTCTCACTAGTCCTACTTTATGGGTTTTGAATTTTGGAGTCACCTCTACTGGATAGAAAAATGGTGCATTTCTCCTCTTGACCTTCAACCATGGTAAATTATTAGCAAATTTGTTGTCTTCAGTCTGTTAGAAATACATCACAGCTTTTTCTGTCTCAGCGTTATTCTCCTGCATTCACCCACACTCACACATAGGCACACATCTGGGGCTAATGCTAATGCTAACTATAGTACATCTGATTATATCTCATTATACTCAATCTGTGTGTTTTTTTTAGCTGCATGACATGAAATTTCTGTGTCTGAACAATATGACAGAATTTCTTAGCTCCTGCATGCCTAAAGTC
>NW_015151680.1:150861-152132 GCF_000732505.1 Cyprinodon variegatus
TCAAAAAAGTACTCCAGAGTGTTGTTCAGCATGGGGGTGAGTAGAAAATGAAGGCTAATCATGTTTTGGGTGTACTATTCCTTTAAGGTGGTGTATTTTTTTTATAGGACAGTGACATTCATCAAATATTTTCTAGTATTTTAAATGTTTTTGTTAAAAGCATTTTCTGTTTAACTGTAAGTCTGTGCCAAGATGAGATGACACATGGAGACACTAAAGGGCTTTATGGCTGCGTCTTCTTTTTTGGACTTAAGTTTATTGCCTTCAAAAGCTTCCCTGGCATGCATGACGTGTTGTACCATTAAACTCTCATCAGATCAAGCCATAGAATGCAAGTTATTTTAATCTTCTTCTACCTTTGGATGAATTTCTCCAAATAACCAAACTTTACCTGTTGAGTAGAAACTTTGTAACCGACGCATCAGTGAGAAGCCCGACCTGTGCTTTCAGTGTACGCCATCCCATGAAAGAGTCTCCCAAAAACACTCTGGTCTTCCAAAAAAGTTTACAAGTTAAAAATCAATCCACTGGACTGTTTTTCTAATTAGAAGACATTTGGCTTCCCATCCAGGAAACTTTCTCAATTAAAAATAGCAATTCTATCAAAAGCTTCCTGGATGGGAAGAGAAACTTCTTCAAACTTGGAAACAAAGTCCAGTGGATTGATTTTTAACTTTTTTGGAATGACTCTGACCTGGATGACTGAGAATCTTCACCAGCGCTCTGATTTGGTTTCTCTCTTCCGAAGCCTTCCTTTTCTTCTCATACGCTCCGTAGACACTTTTTCTCTTCCGACCCTCGGCCATTTTCCAAGAACCGCGGTGAGAAAGGTGAGCTCCAATGAGTGGCTGAAACCGTAGCTCACCGCAGAGATACGCCTGAAAGTGCGGATGCACAGAAAAAGATGGCTAAAGAAAGTTCCTCATTATACAGAATTAGAGACGATAAAAGGAAAACTGAATGAGACAAGATCTGCATGATCTGAGAATAATGGAGGAAGAGATAACCGCCTGTTTAATCTGCATTTATTAGCTGGTTTTTACTTGTAGCTTCAAATATTGTGGCAATTAACCTTTTTAGCATTTAATCAGATGAGATTACCATAGTAATAATAATAACCATCACCATAATAATCATATGTATGATATATATGTTTTTGGGGGGGATTTTGATTGTATAATCTCTGTTTTAAATTATTGTATAATTAATGGACGAGGAGAGGAAGAAGATTAAAAGAATGACAGCAAAAGATGGATTGAGAGCGAAGAAAA
>NW_015151680.1:152221-162593 GCF_000732505.1 Cyprinodon variegatus
GAGCAGAAAGAAGTCGGCTAGAAAGAAAAGAAAATGGAGAGGGAAGAAGACAGGAGACTGAATGACCAGATGGCACTAATAAACACTTTTGATTGATTAATTTCATTAATCTTAGGAAATAAGAGAGACACATTCCGGGTTTTACACTTGATTTTTCTTGTTTAATTATTAATAAATATTCAAAAATGGATGAAAGCATCACTGTTTCCTATTTTAAGTTTGATTATATGTATTTATTTTTACCTATGAGCTGGAAATGTCTCCAGATTGGATTTGAGAAACCTGGTCAACTTATTGTAACGTCTGCGTTCGCCGTGTTGAGGTGCCCTTGAACATTAGCATATTCCATGACAGAGTGGAGCGTTTTTGCTGGTAAAGATTCTCAGTCATCCAGGTCACAGTAAAGGTTTAAAAAAAACAATCCACTGGACTTGGTTTCTAAGGTGTGAAGACATTTCGCTTCCCATCCAGGAAACTTTCTCAATTCAAATGTCTGGATTCGCAGTGAGTTCGCGGCTTTATATAGCCTTGCCTATGCGAAACGTCTTCAAACCTTGGAAACCAAGTCCAGTGGATTGTTTTTTAAACTTTTACGCAGTGGAGTCTTTTGCGTGCTGAATGAATTGCTGTTTCTCACCAATCAAAAGCTCCTGAAAGTGGCCTTTTTTCCGCTGGCTTTGTGTGAACATAACTTTAGACCTTTCTTCATTCATTCTTCATTATTTAAACCAGAAACAGAATCTCAGAGACAGCATTTGGTAGATTATTATTCTATATATACACTTTATTTGTTCAGAATGATAGGTGACATTTTTCTTTTTAGAATAATAAAAGACAGAATTGTCTGTTTTACCCGTGTGGTTCTTTCAATTAGAAATGCTAATTCCAGAGGTAGTGGAGGAACTGACACATATCGTTAAAGTGACGCCATACGGTAGAGTTAGCCTTACAACAAAGCATACAACACACCTGCATCTGCAAGGACATAACTGGACTAAATACAGCGTACATACAACACCACTGCCATAAATGTGCTAAAACACAGAATATAGGTGCAGCCATGACTACAATAATCGCTGGAATACAGCTGTTGTTCATGTGGAGAACCAGTGATAAATACGAAGGTTAGCACTAGCATGAAATGAGCTTTTGATTTTAAGCTTAATAAACGGCTCAGAATCTGAAAGACTGCAGAGATTTGTAAACAGACAGAAGAAGCTGGAGCAGATATTTGAACCCCATCAGGAAAACACTGGCTGTTGGTGTTCGGTTCACATGGCGCAATAAGGCACAGTTAGCTTTACGGCTAAAGATGTCACAATACGTTAGCCTACAGGCAGCAAACCATCGTTTATTCGTGAGCCGTTTTCTCTCCTCTGGTTGATTTAGCAGAAAAGGATTTGATCAATTTACACAAAAACACATGAATAAGAAGCAGAAATAAACAGCTTTTATTTTTACTGGAGATTTGCTCTGTTTTTACGAGGTATTACGGCCAGGATAGAGATTTTTTATTTCTTTTTTATTTCGAGAATTAAGTCGTAACATAACGCGAAAAAAAGTCTCATACTGTTACGACTTTATTGTTGTAATTTTATGACTTTATTCTCGTAGTTTTATGACTTTATTTTCATAATGTTGTGACTTTATTACATTTGATCACTGCTGCATTTTAAGGAAACAAAATGTTTATTTACTGTATGGAAAGCTGTACTAAACAAAATTTTGTTTTTATACACTCTATAAAAAATGACAAAGTTGTCTAAATTATTCTCATAATATTACGACTTTATTCTCCAAATAAAAACTAAAAAACCTCTAGCCTGGCCCTAAAAGTCCGTCATACTGTTTTCGCTTTTTCTCACTATTAAGTTTTTGGGATTATTAAATACATTTTGATATCAGACAAAGATAACCAGATAATACAAAATACAACTTTCAGTTTATAACCTATTAATTTAACTCTGTGTGATTAAATAAAAACAGGTGAAGCATCAACATATGAACCTCTGATTCCCTCTATAAGGGTCGGTTATTTTTATTATAATGCAGTGAAAAACAGGGAGTGGAAAAAAATTTGGCTGTATGGGAAAGATCTAAAGCCAGAACCACCGAGTGAAAAGATCTAAAGGCAAAGGAGGAGCTTAATCAAAGTTTGGACTTTAAACCGATTAAGATGCCTTAAACAGGCTGCTCGCTCTTTAATCTCTTTACTGAGGCTCAATTCTTATAATTCTTTAGCAGAAACACCTGGAAACAGTCCGCTTCATAAAAAAAACAAAAAAAAACCATTAAAAATATGTTTTTGTTCATTATCAAAAAAATATTTATTTAAAATGTGTATTTCGTATTATTAATATGTGTCATCCTTGTCTGATATTAAATCAAGATTACTGGAAAGCTTGATTATTTCTGCCTCTTTACATTCTGAATGAATTCAACTCAAATCAGTTGCACAGTTCAATAAAAAACAAAACAAAATACAGTTTTAATAAACCTTTATATGACACTAGATAGCATTTACTTGGTTTTAGGTTTAAGTTTTAATTTATGTTTACAAAAATAATTCAAGCAAAAAGTAAAATTCAATATCCATCTAATATGTTTTCCTTCCAAATATATAGAAATAAATAATATATCTTTCAAATTGATAAGGCTATTGGTGCTCTTCACTTATATATATAGAATGAAACATCCTATACAGAAAAAAAGTCATTCAGCATAAAACCAAACTTTTGTAATGAAATACAGCATCAGTTCGGTTTCTGTGTTTCGTAATGAGCATAAATTATAATTAAGTCATTTTTTACATTATGACATTAAAAATAGCTCCAATTATCCTTTTTTGCTCATATTTAACCCCTAAATGCCAGATTTTCTTCTTCTTCTTCTTTTGTTCTTTTTTATGGAGTTAATTTTATTCTTATATTTTTGCAATTCTTTCGATTTATATTTGGAAAATATATATATATATTTTTTAATTTTCAAAATTTATGTTTCAAATGTATTTTTTAAATATTTCATTTTTTTCAAGTAACATTATTTCCAAGTTTCTCCTTTTTAGACTTAGTTTCACAAATTGAAATCTTTTCCAATTATATTTTTCAATGTAAATACACTATTCCTTTTTTTTTTATCACGTTTTTCAAATGTTAATTTCTGAGTTGCATTGTTTAAAAAAATCAATTTGCAAAACGTGCTCTTTTCTAACAACAATAGTGGGACAAAATTCATTCTATACTTTTTTTAAAAGACAAATATTCTATATTTAAAACTGGGCCCTGGAATTTAGACATGGAAATACATTTTGGACAAAACAAAAATGGATTTAAAATCAGGCTAGTGTGATTTAACACCAGCAGGGGGCAGTGTTTCTTTTGCTGAGCAGTTAGCACAGGAAGGTAGTACTTTTCAATTAGTTAACAAGTTACTGAATAACTTAATTTAATTCAGTGATTCATCCAAGAGGAAAAAAAATTATAGATTCTATAGATTCACACACTGACACATAAGTGCGTATTTCTGTTAACTTAAAATCTAAAGCCAACAGGTAATAAAAACAAAAATTTACTTTCTCATCATATTAAAATATTAAATGAGGGTTTAAAAAACATCAGAACTGCTATGTTGAGGCCGTTTAACAGCCTAAAAAATAATCGGACGATTCTTAAGGAGGCCCAGAAAACCTTTATACGCATCTTTTAAGTCATTTTAATTTTTACATTTTAATTTTCTGAGTTTTCCTTCTTCTGCAGCTTAAAGTTAGTATAGTATGCTTGCAGTGAAATATAGATCAAAGTTAAGAAATTTGGGGTTTCCATAACATGTTAAAATCAAAATCAACATAAAAAAACACACTTGAAATGTATCAGTTTCTATGCAATGGATGCATTTATGACCTTCACTGTTTCAACTAAACAAATTATTTAAATCTCTAATCAATATTTCTAGTTTTATATCATTTACAAATTAAAACCAAGTCATTATCTTATAAAAAAGGCAATAAAGTGTCTGAAACATTAAATTTGATCAATAGCATCACTTTGTCTTATAAAGCAGCAGCTGATTAATCTGAGCCTAATCTGAGCAGGTCGGCTCAGATTAATCGGGACGTTTTCGCGACTTTTGGTTGATGACAGAATGTGGATCGAAGTTTAAAACACAGACGTAGATAAATTTTCATTGCTTTCGGTCCACCTGTTCCTGCTGAAAGCAAACGGAAAACAGAAACAACCCCCCCTTTGTTCATGCTTGCTTTAACCCTCGGGGTTCAGTTTCTAATTACGATGTGTTTGGTTTGTTATGCGACATCTTTGGTGGTTGTTGCATAAGTAGCTGGAAAAACCATCGGAAAATCATAAAAATGTTTTTTTTTATATATAGTAGGGATGTGAATTGGCAGAAATTTGGCGATACAACAAATATCATGATACACGATACAAATAATTGCGATATAATCTGATACGTTAATAAAAACGACATGCTGTGATTTTTAAAATAATGTAGCTATGCTACCTAGCAGCTGGACGTTAAAAAGTTATATAAAGATAGGAAAATGAAATGGGGGTTTTCCTATTTATTTTTTTAATTTAAGATCCAATCAGCGGAAATCTAAACCAATACCATTATCTATCTACAGAAATATCGCAGTATTGGTATTTTAAATGATAAAAATATCGTCAAATGAAAAAATCGCAACATTTGACACGTTTTTTTTTTGTTTGTTTTTTTACACATCTGGTAAGGATGTTAATTAGCAAGAAATCGGTGATACGAAATTGATGATATAAAAAAAATTTGTCCCGATATATCCTGATACATTAGCAAAGTGAATTTTGCGAATTTTGTTACATTATAGTTGCTTTAGCGAGCAGTTGGAGGTTCAAGTTATGTACAGATACGACAATTACATTGATATTTTGACCATAGATTATTTTTTTACATTAAGATCCATTTGGCCGTATTTTGAACCAATACCAATATCGGCAGATAAAATATCGGGATATTGGTATTTTAAAACGATACAAATATTGCCTCATTAAATATTGTAACATTTGACAGACCACTAAAGCTAAGATGTTTCTTGTTTTAATGTCTAATGAAAGATTGTAAATATTATTTAGTTGTATTTTCTTAAATGTATATAATTAACTTTATGTTTTATTAAAATTAGTAAAACATAAATAGGGGGTAGTTAACGTGTATGGCCTCAACTGACAGTGATTTTTTTTTTCTCTCGATAAGTTAGGCTGCCCCCAGTCAGTGGAGCGCCCGCGGCAGTGAGCCTTATCGGCACCATCAGAAAATCAAAGTGAAACATGACGCATATCTGAGCTGACTTTATACAGTTCACATGGATGGATGAGTTCAAGCTAGCGGAAGAATCCTTCACATATTTAACATCCAGGTCTGGATGCTGTTAGTCGGTAACTTCATGGAAAACAACACGACAAAAAACACGTAGCAAAGCTTTCGCTTTCCAGCACAGATACGTCAGGAGACAAATGGAAGAGAATATATGTCATGTGAAATATTTACTTAATCACAGCAGAAAAAAAAGTGTTTCACATTCAACACAGAGTTGATCTTTTCTTTTTTTTTTTTTTACATAGTTCTATTAAATTAACTGTACAACTACATACCCTGCAATCATGACACTGCATTTCGATTTAAGGCAATGCATCCCACACTGGACTGCCACTAGGAACACACTTCCCTGTATAATTGCATTAATATGTGAGAGAGTGTATTGCTCATGGGCCCTGTCGGAGGACGGCCCCATTTATGCAGATGGGTTTTGGTCATTAATACCTTATTAAGGCCCACAGAGGAAATTACATTCAACCGTAATTAAATTCAGTGAATTGAAGCAATTTTTAAACAATGTCAGGGGCAGAAGCGCAGCGATTTGACATTCAGTGCAGCATACTTGATATGAGTGCAGATCTATTGTACTCAAGACATTTTAGTGCAGCATTTACTTTTATGACTTGATCAAAAGTTTGCACAGGTTTTTACAGCACAGCTTAACTGTGCTCCGGTGGGTTAGTATAGCATATGGATACCGGCGTCGCCAGCTGTGACCACATCTGCTCTGTATTTATAGAAGCCGAGCGTAATAAAAGTAGCTTTCTAACTCTTTCAATAAAACTTCACCTTAATAATTGAGAAGCTAGTTTTTTATTACATCAGGTCTCCATTAAATGGATTATTTCTCATTTCTATTGTTTGATAATAAATAAAAAATATCCACCTTCAACAAAATTCTGAAATATCCAAGTCAGACCACTAGGTGGCGATACTGTCGACAATTATTACATCAGAACACAAACAAGGAAAGTGGTAATTTTTATCTCCCATAACACCTTTGTTCGCATTTCTCTTTTCTTAATGGTTTTTTGGCTCATTTAAAGTTGATGCTGTAGAGAAGGAAAAAATGGCTGCTTTAGTGTCTAAAAGAAAAAAACTGTTAGTATTCTGAAAATGTTGTTCTTAAGTCTTTGTTTTGTCACTTTTTAATCGCAAAAATAATCCTTTACTCAAATAATCTACACTTAGCATTTTATTTTTAACCCCGATGCCTAAAAAAGCTTAAGGAGACCTTTATCCCTCTTTCCCAGTAGCTTAAAAACCATTTAAACCCAGTAATAGTGGACTTTTAGTGGCAGTGGGAACAGCTCACTGACCGGCATCAAACAACTTAGCAGCGACCCACGTTAAAACCTCCACAGCTCTGATTGGCGTGCTGTGGGAAAACCAAAGCCAGGTCGACCCACTAATTTACGTGATACCATTGAACGCAACCTACGAACGTCAACAAATGCGCCAGTCGCTTCTGATCTAACAAGCAGAACAAACTCTGTTTCCATTGGATAAACATGGAGCAGCTCTGATGAGAAAGAGACAGACAGATAATAGAGAGAAACAATAAAGCACCCTGACTACGCCCTGGCTGCCTTTTTATGATGCTCTCCATTGTTTACTTTCCTGATATCTGTCACACTGGTGACATCATCAATGCTAACCTAGCGTAATGGTGTCAACAGACTCTTATAGGGTGGGGGGGTGGTGCAAAGGACTCACAGCTGGCCGTAAGGGATTAGACCAGCTTTTAGCCAGTTGGAAGGGAGCTAAATCCCGATAGTTACCAGGTCAAAACACGCGTTAACCCGATATTTTCAAGGGGAAAATGGTTCAAGACTTACTGCCAGGATGCAATGTGCGGTTTTGAAATGTCGCAGAAGAAAATCGTACAAATGTAGACAAATATAAATAAATATTTGGCGGAGGTTACAGGATGAATGTTGACCGGAAAAACTAGTGCTAACAGTAGCTTCGAGCTACATCTATGCTACAGACGCGTTTTCCCGAGCCCTGACCACTTTTCCTGTGTTCTTCTTTTCAGATTTAGGCTAATTTTTGTTGATCTAACACTGTTTTTAACCTGTTTGTCTGTGGATAACATTGGACCACAGGCTCAGTGCTTTAGCATACATCAGTTATGGCGTACGGATATAAGCAAGACATATGCTAATGCACCACATTACACACTTCAGTGCATTAGCACGGGCCTACAGATTACAGCATCGGGATGTTTAACTCCACGTTTTCGTTGTTTTTATTGTCCAGAGTCTGTTGTTAAAGGACTTTAGCATTTTTGTGTAGAAAAATTATTCCACTTGCATGTTTTTCTTTTCTTTCTGTTTGGCGAAAAACCTGTTTTAAGTATTCTACCGCCACCTAAATCTCTTACTTGCAAGGGCAATTCGTAAATGTGAATCAAATCCAAACTTTTTCGAACACGTACGACTGATCATCATTTCACCTAAAAATGAAATCCAATTAGAGCCACTTTAATATGTTGTGCTAAATCAGATACGTACCCAATTCTAATCTGGACAGTCATGTCGCATTTATCCAACCCTATGCCGTTGCCCTGGCAACCATACAGGCTTCTCTACAGCAGCAGTTGCTGCTCGGCTAAAGGCCATTGCTAATTGTTGTGCGCTAGTTTGTTTTACCATCTGTCATCTTTTTTATGACGTGGTCATGATACTGTTGGCTGCTTTTGCTCAACACTAATAATCAAAGGATACCAGCAGATGCTATTAAGTTTTATTGTCGTTTTGTTTTTTTTTACGAAAATTTGAAAATTGATCCTGTGTGACGTTTACATGCTCCTAATTGATAGAAGTGATGCAAGAAACTCCAGTGAATTAGTTCCTTATTGTGTTTTTTAGACATTCATTGGCCTGAAGGTGTGTGATGTTAGTCTGAGCTCTAATCTAGTTTAGCAAGTTAATTTTGTTCCATTATTGTTGTTACCAAAGGACATGTAAAGTAAAATTACAAGAACAAATTTTAACTAAATCTCAGAAAAACAGCAAGTTTTCGTTTCAAAATCTTTTTTCAAACCTCCATTCCCAGATTGTTATTGTTTTTTATTCTAATTTATAAAACAGGCTTTTTTCAAATGCCCATTTTCAAAACGTGTTCTTTGCTCGTAACAATAATGGAACAAAACTTACTCCATAATAATTAAAGAAAAGAGAAATATTATGAATAAAGAAAACATCCCTGACTCTATTTCAATATAATCAATTATTTTCTAAACAAACAAAATTCATAATCCTGTTTCACTTAATGTTTCACTTATTAGGGTTAAAACTGCTGAAGGGTTTTAAAACAGCACCTATTTCTCCTTATTAGAAAGTAGGTAAAACCTACATGATGGATTAACATACGTAAGTAAAATTCTGAACAATCGGCTGCGAACTGTGTCTTTTTTTTTCTATTAATTTAAATCAAACTGATGTTGTTCAAGTGCAAACTTAGATATGATTGTTTAGGTGAATTAAAGCAGCAGCAGCGCCCCCTGGTGGAGCGTTTTTATGTGTACCGTTCTTGTAATCAGTTGTAGTCACAGCTAATGTACCTTTACAAACAGATGCTATACCTCACATTTGCATTTCGCAGTTATTTTCAAAGTGCCTGGAACAGTGAGACGCTCGGAGCCCAGTTTGATGCGACTTTAGGGTGAAATGTGAGTTGTTGGCAGTGCGGGGACGTTTTAAATATTGGTCTCTCTCTGCATTGCCCCCTCCCCTTTTTCGGTTTCGTCAGCCAGGTCCTGGGAGGCCTGAGCGACGCCGTCGGCCTCCTTCTCGTCCGGAACTCGGTCGGGATCTTCGGTCTCTGCCTGCTTGTACATCGCCGCCTTCTTCTTCTCACGATCTATGAGCCTGTAGTTGATGAAGTTCCCGATGAAAAGCCAAATACTGGCAAGGATGACGACTCCGCCGCAGCAGAAATACATGGACTTATAGTTCCCAGTGATGTCGACCAGTTTCCCTGCAAGAGAGAGCAGAAGGCAGGGAAGTAAATAAGCATCACGCAAAATAGAAGAGAAAATAAAGTGATCTGAGGCAGGAAGTCTACCTGCTAATGGTGGACCAATGAGGACGGGGCAGCACTCTACAATGGTGGTGAGTCCAACAGCACTGGAGAACCTTTGAGCTCCAACGAGATCCATCAACGTCTCGAAGAGTACGGAGCTCACCATTCCAAAAGCGAAGCCAAAGAATATGGCATAGACTACCAACCCAGTGTAGCTTTCCACTAATGGACAAAGGATATGACACACGCCGTTGTAGAGGACGGCGAAGCTGAAGAAGTACTGGATCTTAGGACGGACCCAGCGAGAGTTGGCCAGGAGCCCCATGGAGGGCCTGGCAAACATATCCACAAAAGCCAGGATCGAGAGCAGGAAGGCAGCCGAGTATTCATCCACGCCCATGTCTTTGGCGTAGGCGGCGAGGAAGACTATGGGCGCGAAGAAGCCCAGGAACATGATGACATTGCCTGACAGGTAAATAAGGAAGCCTCGATGTTTAAACAGTGTGAGGTCCAGGTACTTGTTGACGATCTGCCAGAGGCTGCGCTTTTCCGTCGTAGTGGTGACGGCGGCCAACGCCTCTTCCTTCTGGGCTTTGCTCGGCGGAGGTCCGAGCGGCCGCATGAGGGAGCCGGCCACGCAGCAGTTCAGCAGCAGCCCCCCCAGGATCAGGAAGCTGCCTCTCCATCCGAACTGGTTAAAGAGGTACTGGTTGAGAGGCGCCAGGGAGCTGAGGAAGACGGGGCTGCCTGCCATCGCTAACCCGTTAGCAATGGGACGCTTCTTGAAGAAATATTTGCCAATCATCGTCAAAGCTGGCTGCAGGTTGAAGGCCAGTCCAAGTCCTGTGATGACGACAAAACTGTTAGCATTACATAAACGCAAAGAAACAGGTTAGCTCATAATCATGGGGTGAATTTTACAACAAAAAACAAATACATTTTTTTATTTCTATTAATTTGAGAGAAATTAATGAGA
>NW_015151680.1:163478-164741 GCF_000732505.1 Cyprinodon variegatus
GGGAAAGGAAAGGATTCTCATTTCAACCGTTGCGTATATTAGCTGCGACACATGAATCAAGATGCTATGACTGAAAACATTTGATTGACAGATGACCGTTGATATGATTGGCCGAATTTAGGTGTTCAGGCTGACGTAGAACTAACTGGCCTGCAGAAGATAACGAGAAAAAAAACAGGAACTTGTGGGACAATATGGTCTGATAAAGAGAACATTTATATACATGTTTAAGCCAGAATGATTTGACATTTAAATATGATTTCCCTACGAATGTTTCCAAACATTTAGACCGTGACCTGAATAGTAACCCCGCAGACCAACGAACCCCTATAACCCATAGATTTACTGAATTGGAATAATAATAATAACACTTTTTAAATCAATGATATATTCTTAAATATTTCATTAAGTTAGAATGTATCTTTAATCGTTTTTGGGGACATTTAACTGTACATTTTATGTTGTACATTTAGTCTTTGGCTTGTATTAGAATAAATAAATATTACATCAACCTTTTTCATGGTGCATTTATACATATATATATATATGTGTATTTGTATGTATAAAGAAAGTTAGCGCGCTCACGTTTGATGTGAAAAGTTAATCTATTTTCTGATTTTCTTCATTTCTTGGTGTTCTTATATATTTTATAACTTTGCTAAAGGAAGCTAATAACATTTTGGTTGAATATCCGTCCACAGTGAGCTGAAAGATGAGTCTATAACGAATAAACTTACCTCCGATGACTCCGATGCATAAGTAAAGCTGCATCACGTTGGTGCAGAAGGAGGCTGAGATCATGCCGATGGCGCAAAGGCAGCCGCCCATCATCACGATGGGTCTGCAGCCATGTGTGTTGACCAGTATGCTGCTGATGGGACCTGCAGAGAATTAAAAAAAACAAAAACACACATGAATGTTGTATGTTTAAAGTGTGGAGAACTGAAAATGCTGGACATCTGTGATTATCCGTTTAAAGTTGAGTTACAGACTGTTAATTAGATTTAAATCCAGACTTTCAGACATCCTAACTCAATAAGATTTCTTCCAAACTGTTTATTCTGAAAGGTTTTCTCTAAATTTGTTAATTTATGATGTGAGATGAACATATTGATCCTGTGGACCAGTTCTTAGAGATTATTACCCATTTACTCTACCCCTAGAAAAACCGATCCATGCCGAGACCGGTCTGAGTTCGGTTCTGATGACCGTTTACACATCACGCTATCTCGGTTCATCGCCTCCTAGTGACGATCTGCGGTA
>NW_015151680.1:166549-167656 GCF_000732505.1 Cyprinodon variegatus
GGGAGGATAACCAGCCCTTTAGTTTAGCTGCCTTGGACTGGTTTTCGTTATGTCATACTGGTTCCATTTCCTGCCAATGGACTCTGTTCTTACAGGTGTAAAGTTCTTGGTATATTGTTTTATGACATAAGTCTGCTTTAGGTATGTTCACACCCAGATCCGGGACTTCCTGCTGGATTCCTTGTTCTTCATGACGCCCTTTGATCATCGCTATCCTGTGACCTGAGTTTCCGCACCACGGGGAAGCAAAGGTGCTTCTTATCTTATCTTAACCAACCTGATTCATGCTAAGATTACATCACACATTAGAAGGTGGAGTCACACACTGATCGGCCTCTGAAAGCAAGCGGCTGCACTTTAACCGTTAAATAAAGGTGATGAATTGAACGCATTAAACTAAGAGGTATCATCTGTTTATTACCCACTCTGTTTGGTTTCATTACACAGCTCAGTTATGTCCCTTTTTAACATTTTTACTAATTTACATCCGTTTCCCTGCAGCGGTCCAACATCTGCTACCAGCGAGCCTCTCGCACCATCGTCCTGTAAATCCGTCAGGCGTGAGCGGCCATGTGCAGCTAGTCTATAAACATTAACAGAAAATGCAAACCCCTTTAACGACCCAACGAGAGCATCAACCCGTCACAGATGAGCACCACTACTTTCAAAACTGTAACAGATACCAGAGAAACAACGAATTACATCCATTACTGTTTTTTTTTTCTGCAGCACAGAGGAAAATCTAGAGCCTGCAGAAGTTTTAACATCAGTGGGCAGGTGAGAGAGGAGGGTGTGGGGATGTTTAAAACAGAGCTGGGTAATAAAACAATATCTAAAGCTGTGAAGGTCATAGAGCTTTAGATTGGTAGAGCATGGAGCCTCTAAACCAAAAAAGACATGGCCGTCCATTGACACAGACCGACAACTTTAATCATTACATTTTGATTGTTTTATTATTAAGAAAACATGTTAATGTTGGCAGTGGGCTTTAGGCTGCCCTGCAAGGATTTAAACCTGGGTTTAACCGGAGACTAAGCCATTCTCAAGCACATATCAAGGAGCTCATTTTGAGCCTGGATCCAGATTTATTGTTGATTCTGTTCATGG
>NW_015151680.1:169970-171618 GCF_000732505.1 Cyprinodon variegatus
AGCAAAGGTTAACACTGTTTTGTAAAATTTTGTGAGTTGATTTTAATGTAGTTTCTGTCACGTTCCTCTTTTCTAAAACTTAAAAGTGTGAAGAAATAAAAAAAATAAAGACAAGCCGATGGAACCAACTCTAATTTTTGGTTAGAAAAAAACTTCCTCTGCCATCCATATTTTGAGCACATTGCCGCCACCTACAGGGCCGGAGTGAGAGAGTCATCATCATAACGTGACCAGCGTTGCGTTTGTTTAATTGCGATTAAATTGGAAATGCACTTTTGCCATCTCCAGAGGAAACAGGCAGTTTTTGGAAGATATTTTGGAAAATTAGTTTAACATTAGAGACATGATAAATAGTAATAATAAAATTATTGTTAGACTCAACTTAAAGAACTTCTGTTTTAGATTATTATGTGAAAAATATATTTTTTAAATGCACAATTTCCTTTTAGTATATAATTCTGAACTTTTTCATGTTAGT
Organism: Cyprinodon variegatus; assembly: GCF_000732505.1. NCBI lineage: Eukaryota > Metazoa > Chordata > Actinopteri > Cyprinodontiformes > Cyprinodontidae > Cyprinodon > Cyprinodon variegatus. The sequence continues at coordinate 170,449 of NW_015151680.1, forward strand.
CTGTGACATAGAAATAACCAAATAGCTCCATTTGTCTGCTGCTTTTATAAATGGACTAAATTAATAAGCTGACTTAGTCTTTCTAATCACTGTTGGTCCAGTTATTAATAAATATCCATATTGTTTCAAATAACAGCTTACATGTGTGAATTAAACAGGGAGGAAAAAAGGTGTTTTTGGATCTTTTTTAATCTAATATTCTCATTACCGTCCAGAGACGACATGCAGTCATCACTTAGCTTGCTCTTTGTGAATTCAGTCCCGACCTTGAGGAAAGCTAGCCTTATTACCATCCCCAGCAGCGATCGGTATTCTCCGAGGGTTGGTCTGCACAGTCGGCCATGATGAGGACCCGGCTCATTATGCTGCGTCTGGCTGGGAGGCGAGGAGCTTTATGCAAGCGGAGGTAGACTCCATTAAAAGGTGGAGAAAACACAGCAGAGACCTGAAGGCACCTCCTTTCCATCAGGGAATGAAAGCTCAGGGCAGCAGGCCCTGATGGAGACCATTGACCAACCAATCATTGAACAGAGGAGCTGCAAGGCTGCATGGGGATAAAGTCTGCTTTGAAGAAACTTAACTAACCTTAACTGACCTTAACTAACCTTAACTGACCAAACAATGGGGGAAAAAAAGGTTCTGATTTCAACCGTTGCGTATATTAGCTGCGACATACGACTCAAGATGCTATGACCGAAAACATTTGATTGACAGATGACCGTTGATATATGATTGGCCGAATTTAGGTGTTCAGGCTGACGTAGAACTAACTGGCCTGCAGAAGATAACGGGAAAAAAAAAAACAGATTTTAAAACAGAAATTTTCTAAATTTTGGGACAACATGGTCTGATAAAGAACACATTTCTATACATGTTTGAGCCAGAATGATTTGACCTTTAAATATGACTTCCCTACAACTTTAAAGAGAGAGCGTTGAGATTGATGATAATGTAGAAATACATAGAAATAGAATAAGTAGAATGCAGAAAATAGAATTAAGAGGAAATTAAGATGAGGAGGAAAAGGAGAGAATTGGCTGGAGAAAATGGTGCTAGGAGATGCTAACCGCTCAACGGAGCTGAACTGAAGCCTGTTGGTAGATTTTCAAAATGCACCAAAGTCCTTGTGGAAACAGTTTGCTGCCACCTAGTGGTCAAGCTTAGACCCAT
>NW_015151680.1:173246-175432 GCF_000732505.1 Cyprinodon variegatus
CGATTATATCGTGCATCCCTCGTTTCAATCCTAGATAACACCACCTCATTTTCCAATAAATCATAATAACCACTACCTCTCTGATGTCTGACATCGAAAAAACGGTTTCATTACTTTACTATGTATAAAAAATGTAAATAAGTTAAACAGGAAGCGGCTAAATTCCCTTTATTTCTAATTCTGATGCCTTATATGAATTTCAGGGGGGCATCTTTAACGATTCTAGATTTCTGAATATGTTAACCTAAAAGTAATTTAAAAAAAACAGATTTAGATTTATTCTGTTCTGGATGTTTTATTTTATATTTCTTATGATTTAAAGCGAGTGCAGCAGGTTTTCCAACTGATCAAACAAAGGCTCTGTATTTTCCTGGTCTAGAGTTTTATCTTCTGGGGTTACTGTAACCACACCTGCTTTCACTGAACCTTTCTGTTCAGATGTCACACTGTGCCTCATCATTTGCATTAGTCAGTTGGAATGGGGTGAGGTTTTTTCTCTGTATGCGTAACCGAGGGCTTAGAAGACGATAATCAGGTTTTCACATCTTATTAAGGGCGTACCGAATGACGGGAGTGAAACAATAAGTCATTCTAGATATAAGGAGGTAGATCCACAGACCAGAAGGTTCAAATTGTCGTCTGATTTGAAAATTTCCCAACTTTGGTTACATTTGTCTCTTTGTTAATTTGTTCCCTTCTTTTTTATGGAGGGAATTTTGTTCCATTATTGTTGCAGCACATTTTGTCAATGAAAATAAAACTGTAAATAAAAAAATAAAATAATAAAAAAGAATTTACAGAGTAACTTTACTTTCTAATCAGATTTTTTATTCTTTTTTTCCTTTTTACATTGAATGTTTCTATGGATTTTATCTTTTCAAAATATGTATTTTTTTTTTAATACTCTTTTTGAGAAGTTTTTCTGAAGTGCGTTAATCTCTCTTCACTTCGCGTCCAATCCGAACGCTCGCTTTGGACCAATAAAAACTGCTAACGTCCAGCAGACCAATAGAAATGCATCTATGCTTTTTATTCGGAGGAAATCCCGCCCTCTGCAGTGAAGTGAATGTGATCCAGAAAACTACTTTGAAAAGAAGGAAATTGTTAAAATATAATCTGAAAATGGGAAATTTAAAAATAAATTAAATAATTAGAAAAACCTTTTTTTGACCGAGAAAATGTTCAAACTTTTCTTTTGCAAAAAAAATCCTTTAACTTTCTATTTGCCTTGATGGAAGCAAATGAAGAATTATGAAAAATCAATTCTATAAGGCAGATATGAAGGTTAGCAGCAGGCTGTGGGGAAAAGAGAAAAGGTCTTTCCAGCCATTTGGAAGGAGGCGGTTATTAGTTGTGGGCGTCTGCTGCTGTCGGCTCATTAACAGCTAGCCTCCCAGTAATGATGGAGCTGTGTAAACAGCGCACTGAAGCAGCTGCGGGGAATTAGAAAGGTGTTAAACATTCAAAGACTGATGGAATCATGGGTGTAATAGGCAGGACAAGCGAGCAGGTGTTTAATGAATAGCTGATGAGCGCAATCAATATGAATGAGTGAGTAAGAAGAGCCTCTCACTGAGTACCTGCACATATTGACGGAGTCAACACCTGATAATGACATTCAGTCTGTGGAGGGCTAAAAAAAAAGATCTGTGAGAGGTTGGATCTAGCTACTAATTATCTACCCCCCCACACACACACACCAGCAAACGCACTACAATCTGTTAGAAGTAAACCCATAATAAGCAATAACCAGTGAACCTTCTGAGCATTTGAGCACTTTTTAAAAGCCTGAAGCTCATCAGGCTTTAATCTAACGGATACCCCCCAACCCCCCGTGACGACCAATCAGGTTGAGTTTGATCCACTGTTGGCGTTTCCCCAAATAGAGTTCTGTCAATAACTGGATTAAGATTCACTAAATGTTTCTTTGTTCTACTCTGTCCAACCGAGCAGCGTCATCGGGCCTGTTTCTGAGCGGCACAGATGGCGCCAGCAGAGCGGCTGCTGATTGGAGGATTACAGGGCGGACAGATGGCCGCCACGGCAGGGCCTGGCTGAGGGCTGGACTTCTGACTGCAGCAGGTCAGCGGAGCAATATGCTGGTGTCCACAACAGGCTGGGGAGCCATTCTGATCAGTCAAAGGCTTTTGATACTCTGGTAACATTTGTCTGATTGGCTGCAGAAT
>NW_015151680.1:178523-180522 GCF_000732505.1 Cyprinodon variegatus
CTAACGCTACGTTCACACCTAATGCTTCGTTCACACCTAACGCTACGTTCACACCGAATGCTTCGTTCACACCTAACGCTACGTTCACACCTAATGCTACTTTCACACCTAACGCTACGTTCACACCTAATGCAACGTTCACATCTAATGCTACGTAGTCGATAACACGGATTTTGTTTTGCTTTCACTTATGGAACGACTCACCTGCTGCATACATGACGGCGAGCATGATGGAGGAGATCCATGCCACCTGACTGTAGGAGGCATCGAAGATGATCTGGATGTCTTTGAAGAAGACCGTGATGGCTTTGGGAAAGGCGTAGGAGAAGCCGATGGAGATGAAGGATCCAAGAACCACAACCCACCCCCACCCACCGTCCGGTGGGGGCACGGCAGCACCTGTGGTGGGGGGTGGCATCACTGGCCCACCTTAACACGAGGTTTTATACTGTAACGACAAAAAAGGACAAAAACAAGGAAGGTAAATATGGAGGGAATTTTCTTCCATTATTGTTTCAAGGCAAAGTACATGATTTGTAAATTGAGATTTGAAAAAAAACAAACAAACAAACAAACTTTTTGATCTAAACGATGTTTGCTTTGATATTTTTTCTTTTCAATTTTATTTTTTATTAAATTAATTAAAATGGAATTTAAGATATTTAATAATAATTAAATTATTAAATGTATTACATTACGGAGCCCCCAAGGGGACATGGGGAATTTTTTTTTCTTTTGCATTCCCTCGCAAAAGTATTGTGTTACACCGCAAAATCTTTTGCGAAAGTTTTGCGTTCCCACGCAACATTCAGCTCAGAGAACGGCTCGTTTTTCTCGAAAATAACGCTTTTTGATTCTTGTAATACGTAGTCTGTGCTATCAGGACATGAAAGAGTCGCCATTTGTGTTTCAACAACGAGAGTTATTGATCCCGGAAGTCCGAATCTGTGAATATCTTTCTAACTTTACCAAGGGAACGCAAAACTTTCGCAAAAGGTTTTTCGAGGTAACGCAAAATTTTGCGAGGTAACGCAATACTTTTGCGAGGGAACGCAAAAGAAAAAAAAAATTCCCCATGTCCCCTAGGGGGCTTCATACATTCCATATTTTTTTTAGATTTTTTTTTTTTTTTTTAGGATCTCCTGTCTGGCAAGGTGGCAATAAGAATAATTGTCTTGATGCCAATAGCAATGTGTCTTTGCTTCTCTCTCCGCAGTAAAGCCCGCCCCCACTAGAGAATGTGAGCTATGAAACGCTATTTGAAAAAGACAAATAAAAAAAAAATAAAAATGAAAAAACATTTTTGGAAAATTATAAATCTGTTATGCTTTTTTTGTTAGGAGGTTTTTCAAATTTCCATTTACAAAACTTCTTCTTTGCTCCCAACAATAATGGAATAAATTTCCCTCCATATATAGAAAACATGAGTAGAAAACTTGCTTCAAAGATTGTTTAATATGAAACCTCTGAGTTTTTGGATTCATACACACACAGAGGCAGACGTTACAAAGATCAGACCAAGACTGCTAAAAAAGGTTTTATCAGTATTTTAGACCTAAAGCTGCGTCTGATTCCATCATGATGATCCTGGGAATGTAAAAAGCAATTTCTTTAGAAATGAAGGAAAAGCTGGAATGGATGGCTGGAGAGACGCTTTATAGAGAATAAAAACAATTCTTTACAGAAAACACAGAACCAAATAGAGATCAAAATCAGATGATTTAAGCGTAACTATTAATGGACTGTTAGCAAAATGAGATGTTTCTGGTCACTGTACTGTTTGATTATCTATAGCATCCTTCCTGACATCATTGATGATGTCACCAGTTCGACATAAATCAGGAACGTAAACAATGGAGAGCAGCATGGAAGGAATCCAGTGCGTAGTCAGTGTTATCTGCATGAATCCCTCTCACCAGAGCTGCTCCATGTTTATCTACGGAAGAGGATTAGGGCCACTGGAAAAAAAAAAAAGTTAACTGATTTTTTTTATTTTATT
>NW_015151680.1:181171-187756 GCF_000732505.1 Cyprinodon variegatus
CTAAAGCTTTTCCACTTGAGGAGTTCTGGATAGAGCAGACTGACATTTTTTTTTTATCTTAAATGCAAAATATTTATATCTTTTTTTACCATCTTGGTATAATTCCTGCTCTAAGTGTGTCGCTCCGTCAGCTAAAGTCATGTTTTACAGTCCCTACACTTCAATAAACGATCAATAGATTACTGAATTAGTTGACGAATATTTCAAAATCCGATTAATCATGATTGAGCTGATTGTTTCAGCCCTACATGCAGCCAAAATGAGTCCCTGGCGTGTAAAAAATGTCAAATAATGACTTTAAGTTTAATGTAAAGAAGTTTGAAATGAGCTCAAACAGCTAAAAGTTTTTTCCAGAGAACGAAACACAAAAATCATCATCAGAAGAAAACTTTCTGTTAATGCAATGATCAACAAAGTTTGATCTTTCACCTTTATTAACTTTTTTTTACCTAATTATTGTTAAATACCGTATATACATACTGGTTACTGCTGATTATTGATTTTAGGACAAAATAGTTCAAATCCGATCCTTAACGATGGAAACTCAAATAAAGTTCAAATAAACTGGCAGTAAAGCTTTATCTTTTCATGTTCTCCAGCTGTCAGCAGTAAAAGCAGATTCCTGAGCTTCATGTCCTGGATTAAACAGACTCTCAGTGTTTGCTTCCAAGGTATGAACTCACTTTACCTGAGAGACCAGGCCTGCTAGGCCCCGCCCACAGTTCACCTTCAGCAACACCTCCAGCCTCAGGAAACAACAGAAACGCCACTACGGGCGGGGATCAGGTGACAGGAGCGTAAAATCAGGTCAGGCAGCGAGTTCAGAGGGAAAAACGCCTTTATTAGCAAGACGTTTAGAGATGTGTAATTAACTGGAAGCCGGCTTTGCTTTTCAAGATAATCAGCAAGTTTGACAGTGTTTGCATAGCAGCATGACATGCAAACCAGGAGGAAGACAGTCTGACATGACTGTGAAATAATTACATGTCTGCTGGTCGTTAGAAAAGGACGGCTCTTTTAGGACCAGACTGTAATTACATGACAGCAGCTTCTTTTCTTCTTGGAGATTTTAAATCCCTGAAAGTCTTTGGATGAAAATGTCAAAGATTCTCCCTGAAAAGTGATTTTATTTGAATGATCCGCTTTTAAACTCATAAATCAGAAAAATTCTTTCCACACAGAGTGACATTTCAATTAAAAAAAGGATTTCTAATCTGGAACTAGAGCCTATTCTATAGCACATCTGTGTGCTGTACATCATGGTTCCCAATGCGGGGGGCAGGGAACCCGGGAGGGTCGCGAGACACCCAAGTGGGGGTCATAAATGGTTAGGTTTAAGCTTATTTTATTCATCTATAGAGTTCTAATAAATAAACCATTAAACTATAAAATGAACAATAATCGACATTTATTTTAAAAAATTACTTTGTAAATGGATTAATTAGGGCAGAAAGATTAATCAATTATTGAAATAATCATCAACTAATTTGGAGTAGGAGTATAGAGACTGTAAAACATGCCTTTAGACAGAAAAAACAACTCAGAGCAGGAAATTATACCAAAACTGTAAAAGAAATATATAAACATTTTGTATTTAAGATTTTTTTTAAACACTTTTTGTTAATCTGCTCTATCCAGAACTCTTCAAGTGGAAAAGTTTTATTTTCACTTAGTTTAATTTCATTAAAAGAAAATCTTCTTTAAGGAACCTTTGGCTAAAAGAAATGTCTAAAGTTAAAAATTGTCTAAGTCTATCTGATTATTAATTGATTATAAAAATAATCGTTAGTTGCAGCTCTAGTATTAATATAATAATCTGCATACATTTCAAATATTCACATGTATTTCAGGGGGTTGCCCGTCTTTTTGTTATCTTTTTAAGGAGCTCTGCTGTAGAAAATGTGCATCCAGTCCTCGGTTTGGGCATCAGATCAGCTTTGCATGAAGGACCTTTGCTCCTTCGCTCTGTAACGTGCTTCTGTCTTCTCTGGCTTAAACATGCAGCAGCGTTAGCCATAGCATGCTAGCTTATTACCACAGCCTTCACTTTATGAATCTCCTTCCCATTTCCCCCCAAATATGAAACTTTCATTACTCTGCCTCTGATGCTTGAACACATTTTTCATCCCCACTTTTTCCTTCCACTTAACTTTCCATTATAACACTTTGGTGCAGACTTTGACTCGTTTAGTGATGACCTTTTGAAGGTTGCCCTCTTTTTGAAAGGAGTCAGTGATTAGAAGCTGTCAGCTCAGCATTCTTCTCTCTGATTGGCTATTTATGGATCTGCAAACTTCTTAAGAAAAGAAAAAACCTGAAATAGTCAAATGAATTTTGACTCTATATAAAAAATCAAATGTTTTTGAATAAACTAACAAAATGAAGATTAATGTGATTTTAATTCACTAGGATGATTCCTTTTAGTTAAGTAGAACATTATGAGCATAAAGCATGTTAAACTTTAGCTCTCTAATTGGATCTTGCTTAAATTAGTTTCTACGGAAACCTGTCAAAAATAGAGAATACAAACATCTGAGCCTAAGGCAGAAAAACTACAAATCCTTCCTAAAACGTACCTTTAAAAACGCTTTGTGTCCCGCTCTGCTGTCGGCCATGAAGTAAAAGCTTTCCCTATAGGGTCGACCATCCAGCCAACGTTCTCTTCCAGAACTGGTTAAACATGTCCAAACTGCACTTTTTAAACAAACACTTCTCCCTTCTGTCTCCGGCAAAGAAAAGAGACCTTTAAAGACGTGTCACCTGGTGTGAGCTGGAGTTTAGCTCCAAGTTAAACTGAAAGCATGAAAGCTGTGAGGAAAACGCTCCAGTCCGTAACGTTTGTCAATGACTCATCAAAATAATCATGCAGAAATGAGGCTTCGCTCCCTCCGCGCCTCAGATCTAATCTGGTTAGGTTGCAATAAAGAGGAAGACACAAGAAAACCAGGTCAGACTATATTAAGCAGCAGGACACGGTTACCTGCACAAACCCTTTCCTCTGCCAGGGATGACTTCGCCAACTGGAATTTTCTTTGGAAATAGAAATGTGTATTTAAACTAAAAAAAGATCAAGGCATTTAAAATATGTGTATTTAAAATGACTGATAAAATCACATGGATCTTCTGACAGTACGGTAATTTGTAAATTCTTTCTGGCAGTCATTTCTTACATCATGACCCAGTTTTAGGACCAGTTTTTCCTGTATTTCATTCATTCAAACCAAACATTTGAACCACCGCAGTTAACATGTAAGATATGTCTTACAGAATGGATCCTTTACTCCCAGCTATTAGAGAATGGTTTGTTTTTCGTATTTCATCATATTTTAAGCATCTCATAGCGACCTATCCAGGGTGTATCCCGCCTCACGCCCAATAACCTGCATCTGGTTCTAATATTGCAGGCATTTGTGATACAGTTAGAAATTCCTTATCGTGTGCAGCTGGAATTTAAGTATGAGGAGGTGAAGGAAATTATGAGGAATATAAAGCTCACCAATCTGTCATGCTAATTCCTGCATACAGGCCCCAGCTAATCAGGGCTAAACCAACAGTGCAGCAGGTCAGAGTGTGGTCTGAGGGGGCCATGGAGAAACTCCAGGCCTGTTTTGAATGCTCTGACTGGAACATGTTCAAAGCTGCAGCTACATATAAAAACAAGATTAATATAGATGAGTATTGCATGACTCTGTCAGCCTACATCACCAAAAGCAGTGAGAAAGTCAGCATCACAAAGAACATCACCAACCAAGGCCAACCTACCACCCTGGATGATTGGAGAGATTCAGAAATGGCTAAAAGAACTCAGCTTTGAAGTCTGGTGACAGAGAGGCTCTGAGGACAGCAAGAGCCAACTTTAACCGTGCCATCAGATCAGCGAAGCAGAACCACAGCTAGAAGACCCAGGATCTCTTCCATGATGCCACCAGGAGGATGTGGCAAGGCATACGGGCGATTATAGACTATAACACACCCTACCTCCTGCTGGGTGTAGCTGATGCTGACTTCCTAAATGAACTAAACAACTTCTTTGGAAGGTTTGAGGCACTAAACATCCTCCAGCAGTGAAAGCTGTTCCACACCAGGGGGAGGAGGCACTAAACCAGGACGTAGCTGAAGGGAGGAAAACTCTGAGGAGATTCAACCCAAGGAAGGCCCCAGGGCCTGATAACATACCTGGGCAGGTGTATAAGGAGTGTGCACAGACTCACAGACATCTTTAACACCTGGCTGGACCAATCCATAGTGCCAGCATGCTTCCAGTCTGCCTCCATTATTCCATTAGTCCCCTCCCTCAATGATTAGCGGCCTGCCGCTCTGACTCCCATCATGATGAAGTGCTTCCAAAGGCTGGTTAAAGAACACATCGTCTCCAGTCTGCCGCCAACATTCCACCCGTTCCAGTTCGCCTACCGATGGAACCGCTCCACTGAGGACGCCATCTCTGTTGCTCTCCACCTGAGCCTGAGAAGAACACCCACGTGCGGATGCTGTTCCTGGACTTCAGTTCAGCTTTCAGCACCATCATCCCACAGCATCTGATGGGCAAACTGGAACAGCTGGGCTTCAATACACCCCTCTGCTATTGGCTGCTAGACTTCCTCACCAACAGACCTCAGTCAGTCCGGGTCGGACAAAACGCCTCTGATGTCATCAGTCTAAGCCCCTCCCTGAGGGCAGGGGCTTAGACTGCGTCCGACTGCGTCCCCAGGTTCACCACCGATCACATGGTGAAGTTTGCAGACGACACCACAGTGGTGGGCCTCATCAGAGACGACAACGACCTGGACTACAGAGAGGAGGTGGAGCAGCTGGTGGAGCAGAGATAACAGCCAGATCCTGAAGGTGGAGAAGACCAAGGAGATCATGGTGGACTTCAGGAAGAACCGGCCTAACCACGCTCCACTGCTCATCAACAGCTCAGCTGTAGAGGTGGTCAGCAGCACCACATTCATCACAGACACCCTCACCTGGACTGGAAACACCACCTCACTGGTCCAAAAGGCCCAGAAGCGCTTGGACCCACCCCCCACCATCTTTCCCACCTTCTACAGAAGCACCATGCTGCCTCCACACCACGTTCAAAATGCAAGTCAAGAGTAGTTTACATGTTAAATAGTTAAAAATGTCTTTTTGTGCACTTTTTGCAGAATATTAGAATAAAATAGAAAATCCCGTTTTGTCCCACAATGGGAAATTCTGTTTTTTACAGCAGCAAACAGATAATAAATACTAATAAAAAATATTGACCTTATATCAGTGAGTCTAAGCCAAGCATTTAGCATGCAGATGTCAGTGATTCTTCATTATTGCTGACAGAACAGCTGCATAGTGTGGCAAGAGGTCTGATAGCATCAATTTGAGTAGAAATGACAATGAAACTTCCTCAATTTCCAATTTGCTTGATTTAGCAGGAAAATAAACCACGTAATTCAGAATAAAATTTCATTGAAGAGGATACTAAGCCACTAGAATCAATGCTGTAATGGAAATAAAAGGGAATATTGCTCTTCTTTGAACCTTTTAGTTTCTATTAGCTTCTATTTTGTCCAATAAAACTAGTTCTTCCAACCACAATATTTTAAATCCAATGAGTCATGTTTGTTGTTGTGGCATGCTAATCTAGTGGTCATAAGTGAGATGTGGACAAATCCATACAGATCAACCAAGAAAGTTACCAAGAAAGTTCTTAAACTGCAGAAGAATTTTAGTTTTTTTATGGCTGAACTTCATAGGAAAGAAAACAGATTGTTCTTCAACTGAGTTTGTGTATTTCTATGTAATTCAGAGTATTAGACTCTTATATTTCTCTTTCAATCAAAGTAAGAGATTAAGCCTTTTTTCTACGGCTCTACGCAGAGGATCTAATCCATGCTAATCAGATTACCGACAGCAGCTCTGAGCAGAGATGTTGGTTTGGATTGAACGACACGACAATGTATGCTGCTTTCTTGTAATCCATAAGCAGCTTAAGTTGATGGTTTGAATATGAAGCTCTAAATAGAAAGACTATAAAGGAGAAGTGGGCCGAGTTTTAAAAAAAGGAACATTCTGTCTTCTAATGAGCCGGTTAAGTACAGAGGAAGTCAACCAAAGCAAAGTCACTCTTCGGACATTACAATGTCAACACTTTCTAATTCCTGCTTTCAATCACTGAAGTCAACAGAGGCGATCTTTGTCGTGTCCTTTACTAATTTTATAGTGATTTGAAGAAATGTATTAACTCATCCTAGTGAAACTAGCGCAAACTGACCTTAACATTTCCTCCGTTATGATAGAAACAATTCCTCAAAGTTCAGACTACCTGCCTGATGCTCCTACGTTCTTCACATCCTTCACCCCAATGATAAAATGTACTGTAAGGATGAAATTCTATCTATCTTTGAGAATTAAAGAACTGGAAACTATGAAAATTGGTCCTATGTCGAAGCAAACTTACCTTTGGTTGGTTTTAGGAAACTAGAGACCACTAAAAAAATCTTGTCTTAGAACCTGTGGGATTTTTTTCGTTATCTTCTGCAGGCCAGTTAGTTCTACGTCAGCCTTAACACCTAAATTCGGCTAATCATTTGTCTACAGCCATCT
>NW_015151680.1:188102-194692 GCF_000732505.1 Cyprinodon variegatus
GTCGTTTCTAAGTCACCAATTTAGTGCTACTTGGTCCCAATGGAATTTCCCATTGGGAACCTACTAGCACTAAGATGCTAACTGGTTAGCAAGATGCTTCCCACAAACCGGCCACAACCAAACTTGCTTGCGAACCTTCCACCACAACAATCCTGCCAATCCTACCAATCACATTCACTTTATTCACTCGTGTAAAGTTGGGCACCACTCGGGAGATTTCGGAAATGCCACCGTTGGAATATATTACCTACTGTAGGCCATCAGTGGGCACCCCTTCACTTATTCTAATTCTAATCCCTTAAAGTCCAAATATAGATATAACTCTTCCTCACCCATCGCGGGTGGTCTTCCCCGCTTTTTCCTCCCAGCTGGGCTCCTCTACCAGAGGTCTGGGAGCTTCAGCGTTCTGCAAGTATCTTTGCTGTTCCTAGAAATGCACTCTTCTGGACCAAGATGTCTGATGTATTTCCAGGGATCTGCTGTAACCACTCCCCCAGTTTGGGGGCCACTGCCCCGAGGGCATCAATGACCACGGTTTCCACTGATGCCTTGACCTTCCAGGTTTTCTCCAGCTCTTCACCGAGTCCCTTGTATTTCTCTAGTTTCTCATCTTCTTTTTTCCTGATGTTGCAGTCACTTGGTATCTCTATGGCAACCACAACATCCTTGCTCTCTGCTTTTTGTCTACCAACACAATGTCCGGTCGGTTTTCCATTACCTTTCGGTCCGTCTGTATCTGGAAGTCCAACAGGATCTTGGCTCGGTCACTCTCTACCATCTTTGGAGGTGTTTCCCACTTTGACCTTGGGGTTTCCAGACCATACTCTGCACAGATGTTCCTGTATTCTATACCAGCCACTTGGTTATGGCGCTCCATGTTAGCTTTCCCTGCCAGCATCTTCCACCCTGCTGTAATGTGCTGGATTGTGTCTAGTGCTTAGGGCCTGCTCCTGTGCAGCCATGATGAGTGCCTCTGTGCTGTCCTTCAGTCCGGCCTGTCGAGCCACTAGCATGATTTCCTGATATCCCCCACTTTGGTTATGTTTCCGTGGTACATCCTGTGTAGGGCTTATCCTGCCATCATGGAACCTCAAGCACCTCATCTTCTGTCCCCCATTGTCTGAGACATGTACTTCTTAAAACAGGCAGGAACTGTTATGTACAGTAGTCTTTGGTCTGCAACATAATTTATATACAATAAAGCAAAGTTTGAGGGTCAAATCTGGGCAGACGTATGCATGCTTTGGTAATGCGCTGTACATCCGCATTACGATACCTTTAAATCTCATTTGCAATCCAATATGGAGTCTCAGTTTTCACAAATATACATGTGATTCATACACACACAGCACATGATTCAACAAAGTATTTCTGGTCCATAAACAATTATAAATTAAATTACAAAGTACCAGCGGTCTTTAAACTTTACTGCATTTCTGTGGGTTTTTGAGATTCTCCTGATGTACCTTCATACACAAATGCATTTTCTTTGAAGCAGGGATGGATGTATGAATCACATTTGTGTATTTGTGAAAACTGAGACATATTTAGCTCCATAGTCCAACTCACTAACTCCTACAGCTGCTTGTTTTTTCTGTTGTTATTGTTTTTATAGGTGGAACATCAGTCTAAAGGACATGAGCTGTGCTAATCTTTCACTCTTATGTGACAGAGCAAAAATCTCATCAAACAAATGTGATTATATGTAATATGATTACCTCACTATCTGATAGACAAAACAGAAGACAGTCGTGAGTCATCGGTGGGCTGCATTTAGAAACAGGACGTGTAAAAAGACCTAAGCATCACTTTTAGGGGACAAAAACCGAGACAAGTTTGAGTCCTCTTTAAAGAAAAAAGCCAAATAATTTTTTAAATAATAAATAAGGAGCTGAAAATATCAGACTGGAAGCTTTTTCCATCTTCCAACAGGGCTTAGCATTTGAATCAGCTCCAGTTAAACAATAAACTAATAAAAAATGGCCTCACAAAGAGGTAACCTGACCTCTACAGTCAGCAGGTACCAGCATGACCATAACACCCCCCCCCAGTCATGCTGGGACTCTGAGTTATGGCAACGCAGGATTAGCTCTAAGGTTACCTCAGTATAATAGCTCTCATTTTGTTTGACAAACAGTTCATGATTAACATAATGATGGACTCTTAAAGGTTTGGACTGAAGCACGACTCGTTTACAGTAAACATGGCGGCGGGTTCGACACTCGTGATCAGATAAACACGCTCGACCTTGATTGGACGGCGCAGGAGAACAGAGACATTGAGAGGTTCCAGTCAGGTGGTCTTCCTGCCAACTATTCAACCCGTTGACTTTGAAGCCCTTCAGCTAATTCCTGAACATGAGCCTGGAGAGAAAAAACCTCCTGGTGTTTCCATGAGGGCTTCCAACACCTACATTCAGCAGCCAATCAGAGGCGTTCTTACTGCCACACCCCTCAGCCCACATGGAGAAGGTCAGAGGCTTGGGTTTTACCTCATCGCTGTAAATTAGTAGGTTAATCGAGATGACATGATGTGAATTGGTGCTATAGAAAGAAAAAGAATTGAATTAAATTAAAAATGTATTTATAGAGAATTATTCATGATATAAAAACCTTAAAGTTAGGTTAACCCTTTTTATAGCAGCGAAAAGAAGGACATTAATCGATAAAAATCTGTTATATTCTCATTTACAGTTCAATTTGAAGGGTTTAAGGAGGATTGTTGAGCAGCTAATTAGGAAAAAATATTCATGAAAAGTCAAAAAGTGTTTATTCAAAACATTGTTTTGTTTAAAAAGTGATGAAATAAATCTTTTGAAGTGCAGAATAACACAAAGCATAACGTCTGTGAAAAAATTAAATATTTTAACAGGTAACATACATAATAAAAAAAGACTAATATTTTATGTAAACAAAAAAAGACATTATAAAAAACACATTTAACTGTTTATAAAGTTTTTTTTAAAGATCTTCAGTCTTTTAGGAAATGTCTTCAGCGTCTGTGTGCAGCAGATCTATTTTTTCGGTCGTCCCGTTAGCTGAGGGCGATTCACTGAAAATCTTCGGGTTCATTTTCCCGCCACACACATCAGTAGGAATGCTGATATTTATTTATTTCTACTTTTATCTTTATTGTTTTTGACAATAAAAGAAACAATGAGCTGATTTCATCCCTCTGAGCTTTAGCGAGGTACAAAACTTAAACAAAACCGGAGACGGCGACCTGTCGCCGCGATACAAAAGTCAGACAGTTTCCGAGGCTAATTTATATCTTATCTATTTTTCCCATTTTTCTTTAAATTTAGCTTTTTTTATTCTTAAAACGAAAGTAATTCTTTCTATAGTGAAGATTTCCTCCACACAGTCAGGACTGCTGCTGTTTTACACTTTAGTCCACCTTGCAGCTCTGCAGACGTTATTTTAGCATCCAAATTTTATGAAAAAAGCCCCTTTTTGAAGAGTTCCCTGCCACATGTTAATTACTTTTATGTTTTATATTTATATATATATTGCAGTTTTCCCTCGACTGCTTACTTCGTATAAATTCACGCTCTTTTGTCCGTTCAGTTTTAACTAAACGAGGTCGTACGTTTTGGCATGATGCTAACTTTCTGATCCTTGTTTACTTTTTTAACCAACGACAAGCAGATATTTATAGTTTTATAGTTTAAAGATATTAAAACCATTTTTGATGGGAATTTTTTCAAAGTTTCAGTAATGAATTTCGTTTTTTTTATTTCCGTTTACAAAACATATTTACTTGCAACAATAATGGAACAAAGTTGCCTCCATACATTAAGGCCGTAACAACTTGAAGCAATATTTACTCTTTAGGGAATGTTTTCCTTAGAAACAGGTCATTAAATGTCACTATTCCCAGTACCCACAATAAACCCCCCAGTATTGTTTTAGCACTTGACTTTTGTGTGCAGATTCAACAGAGCGGATAATGATGTAAACATCGGGATACGGGACGCAGCTTGTTTTTATCGCACAGACGCTCAGCAGGACTGTAGCGTTGTCTCTCTGTTCCTCCAGGAAGGAGTCTGGCTTTACGTTGCTGTGCATCATCCTGCATAGCCCACAGCATAACTCTGCCTCTGCCGGTTCTCCTCGGAATATTAAGGCATCCTGATCCCATATATTTTATTAAATTCACTTTAGTGAGGGAAGAAAAGTTTGATTTTATACTTTGAAACCACACTAGAAACTTTTTTCATCATACAGATATTACAGCTTTGAGTATTGATACCGATATCAACAGGAATTATACGTAGTTTTATGAATGATTCATGTTTATTCCTCCAGTATAAATCCTGCTGTTTAAAACCACTTTTATAGAAGTTAGAGGATCAACTTCAGCATTTTACTGCAGTAAAAGTGTAAAATAACATTTTCAAAACTACTTAAAGTATAAAAGTAATGCAGGAAAAACTGTTAATGCCAGAAGTTTTCCTGCTCTACCTTATTAAAGGAACATTTTTCTATAATTCTGGATGAAAACTTCCTTAGACTTCATTTTCTTCGTTTTATAACTAATGGTAACAGCGTCACATTTAACTTTGCATCATCTTGATAAACGATTTATTTTGGTTTGTGGTGAGCAACAGGTTGGGGCAGCACCGAGTCCAACAACAAAGAGATTAATTAATGAAAATAATGATTTTGATTCGATTAAATTAATGAAATAATCATCAAATTAGTTGATAATTATTTTAATTATCTGATTAAATGCTTTAGTCCTACTTCAGATGTACGCTGATAAAATCTGATATGAATTATTTGGCTGATATTGAGATAATTTCTGATATCAATATCAGATTGTGACACGACTGGGAACTTATGGACGTTAAATAGTCCAACAGACGAGTCAAAAAGGAGCATCTAAGGAAATGGTTTTCATTTTCAAACTGTTTAAATCCCTAAAATTAAAGTTTAAATATGACTGGATTAGATTATTGAAAAAAAAATGAATGAATGAACCATTTGGTCAGGCTTCAAACTGTCAAATTTTCTTTGCTTTGTTCTGTGTTGTTCTCTAGATTTACATAATTTTTGTATTTTCTAGCTTTGCTGCCCCCTAGTGTCCTTTCCTTTCCCCTTAGCTCCTTCTAGTTACTCCTGTCTACATCTGCTCCCTGTTAGCCAATCATTCCTCTCCTCCTGTTCAGTTACTCGTTGCTGGATCCTTGTCATTCTTTTGGTTTATTCCTCCCTCGTGTCTCACAGTGTTTTGTAGCGATGCTGAGATGAAGCCTCATTGAACAATTTGGCCAAATTGCTTCAAAGATCCCCACAGTTCATAAAGCTTCATGTGAACATGTCACCACCTATTGTTGGAATGCAGAACTACAGTTATACTACAACAATATTACTACATTGATATAATCTGGGATTTCTTTACAATTTTTTTTCTTTTTTGTTGTTTTCCCATTTATGTTCCTTTGAAATTGTTCATGATTGGTGTGTATAATAAAATCTTTTGTAAGTTTTTTTTGTGTGTAAAAAGGAGATCAATCATTTAGGATTCACAGTTTTTCTGCCATTTTAGTGAAATAAGCTCAAGCAGACGGTGAAAGTTTTTGTGCAAATCGGGAAATGATGAGCAGAATGAGAGATGTTAGTCACTTGTATTCAAAAATTATAGTTTTTTTTTCACAGTTTTTGGTTTTAATCTGGAAGGAACCAATAATTTGGTTAAACCAGCCAATCTAATTTGGCTGTGTTTTTACCCAATCTATATTTGTACTCGGGCAAAGCAATACAAATTATTCACAATACTTAAATATCACTGCAACTTTCAAAAGTCCAAAATGGGTTTTGAACCCACAACCTCAGGATTGATAGTCCATGACTTACAGCTGACCCCACTAGCAACAACAGCTCCTCTTTAGAAAGCAATGCTACCTAAGACTAATGTTGCAACAGTAAGCGTTGGTTCGTTCAGTTTATGATCATTTGGGTTTAATCAAACCAAACTAGTTCTAACCAACTAGATCGGTTGTTTTTCCAACCAATCTATTTTTAGAATCTATCCAAACTCCGTCCAACTGACAGCAACTCTCCAACAAACTCAAACAACTTCACTGAGTAGTGAGGACTGAGGCTTTCTAAATGCCAGTCAAAGTTCTTGCACCATCTGAATGTCTTCCTGAAGCCGTCCACTGATATCAAGGAAGCGAGGCGTCAGACGTCATCAATTTTGGCTCCTCCCCCAAATGAAGCAAGCCTCGACACCCGCATCGGGGAAACGCCCCCTCCATTTTTCGACACACGCCGCAAAGCCTCGGCTCAGCTCATCTCATAACATCACTAATTATTATTATTATTTCAAACCTGTTCCAGAAGAACAGAAAAGTTAGAAAAGGTTCTGATGAACGTAGCAGAAACATTAGAGAACGTTACTGGTTCCTTCAGTGACGTCTGCAGCCTTTAGCTCTCCAGTTGGACCCTTATTGGCTCTATATACTGTGTATATATATATATATATATATATATATATATATACACTATATTGCCAAAAGTATTTGCTCACCTGCCTTGACTCACATATGAGCTTAAGTGACATCCCGTTCCTAATCCATAGGGTTC
>NW_015151680.1:195238-197939 GCF_000732505.1 Cyprinodon variegatus
GTTCCACCCCTAATATATATATATATATATATATATATATATATATATATATATATATATATATAAAATGATAACAATCCCACTGAAGGTTCAGAATGCAGTATAACTAAGAAGCCTGTTTGTTAAAGAATATATGAACTTCATTTCACAGCAAAGAAACATTAAAGAAACCAGAAATACCCTTTTTAGATTATTTTTTTTTCTTCTCCTTAGCTTGAAAACTATGTGAAGTTATTTTACAAGATTGTTATAGAGAGATGCCGATACATCAGCAGGCAGATATTTACGATATTTGCTTTTTTTTTATGTATCGGTATAAGCTAATACATACCTCAGTTAGCCTGTTCCACTGTTGATTTTCTTTTTTTATTTTCTTTTATCATTTGTGTAACATTTGTTTTGTTTTTTTTATCAAAAAAAAGCAGCATCAGTCTGAAAAGCCCTAAAAAAATCAGCAGCAGAAATCATTGATTGGTTAATCTGTGTTAACCTAAAAGAAATAACTGAATTTATCAATTTTTAGTGAATCTTTCACAAATAATATTCTATTAAAAAAAGAGATTCATCTTCTTTATGAAAAGTTTTCTGTTTCAGCTTATTTTAAAACATAAAAAATTATGCTTGTTTGTTAAAAATGAAAACATGAGATATGTTGAATTTCATTAAAATCTTAAGTAATTTTTGCTGCTCTAAACGACTTGTATGGAAGCCCATTACCAACATTTGAAATTAAAAAAATGGTACATCATAAATGTGAGCTATAAAGCTATAATGATTGGATTTAATCATAATTATGAGATTTCAACTTTAAAAATCATAATTATTATATAATAAACTTATTATTATAAAATATCAATTCATAACTAAGAGATATAAATTCATTATTAGTAGATTTAGTCAATATTCTTATAAATAAAGTCATAATTATTAGATATAAAGTCAGAATTTTGACTTTCAAAGTCATAAAAAAGACGTATAAAGTATTTCATAGTAAAATGAGATTCTATATCTCATAATGACAAAAATGATGTACAACTTATTTACTTTAAGATGGAGGAAATGGGAAAAAAAACTATAAAAATATCTTGTTTTACTCTAAAGGTTGCAGACGCCTCCTGTACTGGAAAAGTTCATTCAACCTTCAAATTTGAGAACAAAATGTCCTCAAAGTGTCTCATACGTTCCCCCCAAATAGTCATCAGTAGTTTATAAACAACCTGCATTCTTCATGTCAATATTAAGATGTTATAATTGTTTATAATATAAAACAACAATAAACTCTCTGCTGCAACCAGACAATGTGACACAACGGCAATAACTTGTGTGATCTAGAAAGTGCAAGTACCATTTGATAACTATATATGAATATCTATCTATATAAATGCACATGTAAATACCCTGTGCAATAACCCTGTATTATAATCCTGCTGTTAAAATAATAAAGCTGTTATATCTAGACCAATTCTAAATATCCATGCAACTTTTTCTTCCTTTGGCACCTTCTTCTTCTTCTCTTTTTGATTATTTGAGCTGATGGAACGACTAAATATCTCCACAATAAGATCCATAAGGTCAATCAATCAATTAATCAATCAATCAATCAATCAATCAGTTTCATGTTTCTATCTGAAGGTTTAAACGTCCTGTATTTACACCTTGTGGCCAGAGCGGCCGCTGTTGAGTAACTTTACAGCAGTGATGTCATGATGCTCTGTCTCCACTTTAAAGCAGGTAAATAAAAAACAAAGTTAAGCTTTTTAACTGACATTCTGCTTCATTTAATGACCTTTGACCTTCCATCTAATTATTAGCTTCACATTCTTCACTGAAACGTGACATCTGAGCTGTTCTGACGCCTCAGAAATACCACATCCTCCACCTGTAGCACCCCGCTGCTCCTCGTGGTATCCTGTCACCGTGGGACAAGAAAACCCCTCCACGTGCTCCCACGAGCCCCTTCAGAAGCATTGAGCCGCGAGGCAGTGAGTCCTCGGTCCGCTGCGGCTTCATCATGTGATGCTGCTGATGTCAGTTTGAGCTGAGAGGCTTTAAAATGGGGACAACACAGATGTCCGCGCTCTCTGCGGGCACCTGAACGCAACATAGAATGTCTTTATAGGCATCCGACAAGGGCACGCGCCGCCAGTTTCCGTTTGTCTTTAAGTATCAACAAGCTCAACCTAAATAAATAAATAAACACCAATAAAGCTCTAATAGACCCCCCCCCCTCCAGTGTTACCTCCTTCCGGATGAAATGCTGAGTGCGGCTTCGTGACCTTGCCGTGGAAAGATGCGTGTGTCCGTGGGAACGGCTGGAGGAGAGGTTTCCTGAGTGGGGCTGGAGCTGCGGAGGGCGGCGCTGCGCTGCGCGGCGCTGCGCACACCCGGCAGATCAGGGCGGCTCAGACCGGCTCCATCATCATCGTCATCATCATCATCATCAATTATTCCTCCATGCTGCAGACAGAGCTGCTGGGAAACTGTTACAAAAGCAGGAAGAAAGGGAAATAATGTCTGCTTAGATTTCTGTGCATCTTCCATCCATCCTCCTTTACTGCAGCTGGAGCTGTGAGGAAAGTCTGTGGGTGGGGGGGATTACTCTGAGGGTGGAGGCTGATGGAGTCCTTATTAGGGTTCAATAGTTTCCAAAAATGAGCTTATTGAATGTTTTCCTATAATTAGGAACACAAGAGAACCAGAA
>NW_015151680.1:198974-201228 GCF_000732505.1 Cyprinodon variegatus
ATGTTTAATTCCTCTTTAATAAATAAATAAAATGTATAATTCCTCTTTAATAAATAAATAGAATGTATAATTCCTCTTTAATAAATAAATAGAATGTTTAATTCCTCTTTAATAAATAAATAAAATGTTTAATTCCTCTTTAATAAATAAATAAAATGTATAATTCCTCTTTAATAAATAAATAGAATGTTTAATTCCTCTTTAATAAATAAATAAAATGTTTAATTCCTCTTTAATAAATAAATAAAATGTTTAATTCCTCTTTAATAATTCACTTTAAAAACTTTTCAGATGCCTGACTGAAATGTTAAATTTGAAAAATGCTGCTTTTCTATTTCAGTGACTTTCTGCTCCTACAGACCAGAGGATTCAGCCCCACAGCATGATAGCGCCCCCTCCGTGCCTGATGGTTGGTGCAGGGCCTGGATTGGACGTGTGCTGCCTGCTCGGGGTTTCTCCACCATACTGACGTGGTTTAAGGTGACAGTTTGACCTGAAGTCTCGTTCTGTTGCTCCTTCAATATATTCTGAATTTTTCATTGATGCTGATTTTTTGTTTCAGGTATAAAATCAGCGTCAAACGTTTGGTGGCCTCGTGGCGACCTGCCATTATCTGACCATCTGATCAGTTTAGCCGCGTTTAGGAGGCTGCTCACATGACGCCATCAGGCAGCTGGTCCCAGACTCACAGGCTTCCAGACGTCTGCTGGCTAGAAAATCTACTCTAGAAGTAAACCGGAGCAGATCTATCAACCTGCAGGAGGGAAGCCTGGCCTGCTGCTGACCTTTGACCTGTCTGCTGTCTCTCAGGTTTGAGGATGTTCTGGATCATGGAGGATCCGTCTTTCTGCTGAAGGATGGAGTCACCTGAGGAGGACTGCGTGTCCCCAGAGTCCACCGTGACGTCCCTGCTGTCCAGCTCTGGGCGCCTGAGGAGCAGCCTGCAGCCGCCTGAGCTCAGCAGAACCTTCCAATATGGAGATCAGGTTCTCCTCTGACACTTCATGCAGACACCAGCTGCTTCTGCCTGATGGTTCTGAACATGCTAACTCTGCCTGGTTGCAGATCTACGATTCCGCCTCTGCGGCGCTGGAAGCCTACATCGCAGATTTTGATCGCAGCTGCCAAAGGTGCCGGACGGTAACTGGACCGCTGGTTCTGGCCACGCCGAGGAAACCCAGAGCGGTCCGGCCCAGAAACAGGGACGGTAAGATCCGAGCCGCTGCGTAAATACGGGTTCTGCTGATGTAAGCGGACTGAGCTGGAGGTCCGGTTCTGTTTGGGGCTGGAAACAGGATGTTCTGATCGGGGGGGTTCTGTTTCATCCGCAGTCCTCAGGGAGCGTCTGACGGAACGGGAGCTGGACTTCCTGAACCTCCCCGTCAGCTCGCCCCGTCATCGCCAGAACCGAGACCGGGTCTCCATGACGACAGACGAGCTGCTGGCCATCCCGTTCGACGGCTCCATGCCCATCACCCACACCTCTGCCTTCATGCAAGGTCCGGCTCACATCCAGAACCAGAGGCAGTAGAACTCTGGTTGATGGGAATCAAACCGTGCTCTCTGTCCTCAGGTCTGCTGTCCCGCTCAGGAACGTCCCAAATGTTCCACCCCTCCACCCAAGCTCAGCTCAGCAGCAGCCGTGTCGCCCCGAAGCCCCTGGACCGGACTCTGGACCAGAACTGTCCTCCTGCCGGTAGCTCCAGGTTAGTCTCCTCAGATCAGCTGAAACGTGTGGATGTCCAGAATCCTTCATGATCTGAACCGGATCACAGCCAGAACTTTAAGGTCCATAGATCTCTGAACTGCAGCTGAGGCTACCGTCTCCCCCATCCTGGTTTTTTCAGTCTGGTTCATGATCTGCAGCATAATTAGAGATGGTCCCAGTTCTAGAGGTCCAGGACCCAGAACTGTAATCCTGCTGCAGGGACAGATTCACAGGAAGAGGAGAGAGGCAGCACAGGCTGGGGGGGGGGGACCAATGATGGAGGACTGATCAGTTCTTCTAAGGATGGATGGATGGATGGTTGGATGATGGATGGATGGATGGATGGATGGATGATGGATGGATGGATGGATGGTTGGATGGATGGATGGATGGATGGATGGATGGATGGATGGATGGATGATGGATGGATGGATGGATGGTTGGATGATGGATGGATGATGGATGGATGGATGGATGGATGGATGATGGATGGATGGATGGATGGATGGATGGATGGATGGATGATGGATGGATGGATGGATGGAT
>NW_015151680.1:205716-207967 GCF_000732505.1 Cyprinodon variegatus
GATGGATGGATGGATGGATGGATGATGGTTGGTTGGATGATGGATGGATGGATGGATGATGGATGGAACAGGAGTTGGTCCATAGAGGAGAACCTGTTCCAGTCCGGTCCAGGATCTTGATCCACTTCCTTGTTTCTCATGGTTCTGTTTTTTCTGAACTGGATCCGGCTTTGAACTAAACGGGTCGGTTCTGGTATTCTTGTTCAAACAGAACAGGTCAGAACAAGTCAGAACTGGTCAGAACTGGTCAGAACTGGTCAGAACTGGTCAGAACAGATCAGAACTGGTCAGAACTGGTCAGGTGATCCTTTGCTTGTCTTTTCTATGCCCTGTCCTCCAGGCACAGAGGAGAACCGGAGTCGGACCCGTCGGTGGACAGAGGTTCTGTAGGTGTTCTCCTGGGCTCATTGATGCTCCTCTGGGTTCAGAGTTTCTGTCCTAACCGTACTTGTCTCCTCAGTCTCCTCTGACAGCTGCAGATCTCCACCTCCCCCACTGGTTGACCAGCAACAAGGCCCACATGGACGGTTCTGAGATCAGCAGCCTGCCGGACCTGCAGTACCCGGCCTGGGTGCGGCACTGCAGCGTCGACGACCCGGAGCTGCGGGACCAGCCAGGTATGAACCCTACTGCCCAACTAGTTAGTAGAACCTGGTTCAGCTGGTTCCAGAACACCTTCAAACATCTGAAGATTCTTCATAGCTGCTTTAAAGGAGCTCCAAACCGGACAGAACCGGTTCATTAAGCCGAACATGGATGAAGGTTCTTATTCCCTCCTCACGCCTCAGCCTCTGTTCCTGATGCAGAACTACAGCTGGTTTCCAAAGCAGCCTGCGGCCACAAGGTGGCGCCAGGAGACCTCACAGGAAATGGAAGGAGAAAGAGTGATGGATCCATCTTCTCCCACTAGGTCCTTGTCAGGGTTGCGATGGGGGGCGGAGCCTATCTCCGGCAGTCTATAGGTCTAATCTCAGGACATTTCTGACACATGCAGGCGTGATGAGATCACAATGATTCCACTTCCTCTTTCGGTTGAATCCTGCTGGCGTCTGAAAAGCAACGCAAAGCAAAGAACACAAACAATTTCCATCAAACCACCAAAAGCCTTTTTTACCGTAGAAATGCAGTGTGCTGCGTTGGCAAGCAAACGCTAGATTTCCCTGGAATGAGGCACGCAGTGACATCACATGGCGTTTAGAGCGGTTTGCTCCATTTTCTTCACCCGAAGTGTATAAAAGAACGGAGAACATGCGGAGAACACAAAGAGAACACACGGAAAAACACTCTGAGAACTCATGGAGCCACAGGAGGGAATAAATCCATCAAGGCCCGTTTCGGCTCCCATCTGGTTTTGTCTCGGTACCATCTGACCTTCCAGAGGATCTCAGGGATGTTTTGGGTCCATATGAGGGGATCTAGGGGGTTTAGATGGTCTGTGTCTCCAGTAGAACCGGTCCAGAACCTAGCGCCTCTTCCTGTTTCCTCAGATGTTCCAGGAGGTGAAGATCCAGGCTGGACGGAGGCTGAGGAACCACAGGCTGGACCCAGACAGGTGGGCCGGAGGATGGAGAGGTTCTGAGATGTTGGAGCTGCTGCTGATGCTGAAGCTCAGATGGTTCTGATCCGGTCTTCAAATGTTCTGTTCAGGTCGGAGGTGAGGAGACGCTCCGGGCTCTGAGGCTCCAGCTGGCCCAGCAGATTTCTGCCATGGCTGCAGGAGGGACGGGTTCTG
Organism: Cyprinodon variegatus; assembly: GCF_000732505.1. NCBI lineage: Eukaryota > Metazoa > Chordata > Actinopteri > Cyprinodontiformes > Cyprinodontidae > Cyprinodon > Cyprinodon variegatus. Next base: position 207,449 of record NW_015151680.1, read on the forward strand.
ACGAGCCGGCGGCTTGGTTCAGAGGTAGAACCGGGTCGCTGGCTCTGCTGCCCGGTAACAGGATGGAGGCGCTGATCCAAAAGGCCGATCAGGTGCTGGACTCGCTGAGTTCTGGAGGAGCAGAACGTTCTGCAAGTCAAGGTGAGCCTTTCCCTCAGTCACATTAGAACGGATCAGAACCGGGTTGAAAAAAACCAAGAACTTGTTGAGTTTCTGGGTTTATGTCTGGCCCGGTTCTGACCCGGCGGGCCGTCAGAGCCCAGAACCAGTAGCCTGACGTGGTCCTACTCAATTCTAGTCAGAATGAGTCTGATGCTGCTCCATAGAGCTGCACTCAATTGGATAGACCTACAACCAATCAGAGCAGCGGAGTGCGTGACGTATGTTAAGCGACGCATAGTTAACAAAAATCAAAGCGTGCAGTTTCACGCCTAGAATAAGAAGATGAGCCTTGATCGCGTTTCTCTGTTCCTCTTTTAAAATTAATTTGCTGTCGATATCTTCTAGAACAGACCTAAT
>NW_015151681.1:0-3726 GCF_000732505.1 Cyprinodon variegatus
TAATAAATGTTTTCTTACACCGTCATGATGCTTAAGTTTTCTTTTTTGAGGTTTCAGATATACTTTGATTTATTTCATTTGTAGTTTATTGGTTTGATTTCCATTTTGTGTTATTGTAGTTATTTTTTTTATTGTATTTGAATTAGGCATTGTTTGCCCTCTGCTGCCCTCTTGTGTCAGTCTTTTTCCCTAGCTCCCTTCTAGACTCCTCTGTCTACGTCTGCTCCCAATCTGCCAATTAGCCTGGTCTTTGTTCAGTCTTCCATTTATACACCTCATGTTCAGTCACTGTTCGCTGGTTCCTTGTTGTTGTTAGTTGCTTCTTCATCTCTACGTTAGCTTTCCTTGATGTTTTCTGTTTTTTTCGTTCTTTGTATTTTAGATTTTTGGATGTCTACCTCAGTTTTTCTCGTTAAACCAACAAGAACTCATCTCTGCATTTGGGTCGACAAGCAACCTCACCCCCCTAGCTGACAGAACATTTTAAAACGTTTTTTTTATTCAGAACCCTACAGCTCATCACAGCAATTAATATTTTGTTCTAATCCACTGCCAATTGAAAGTGATTTAAAAAAAGTATAGGACAAGTTTATCAGGGGAGGGATCTGACTTCCCCCTGTTACCACAGCAGCTTTGAACAATAACAGTCTTTGGACCACACCCCCTGATGCATAAGTCTTTACCTGTGGTATTAGCATCACCACACAGAGGCAGGATGAAGCAGGGCTTTTGAAAAAGGGATTCTCCCTGTAAGTACAGGGTAAAAAAACTACAGTTGAAGTAAATACAGGAGTTCTCTTTACTTTGTGCATCTAATGTGTGATCACCCTTCCGTACAATCCCTGATAAATACAGCGTCTGTTGCTGGTCCTCCACCCCAATATTGACGTGCTTTAAGCACAATTACTTTATTCACTTTTAGATGATTGACAGTTAATACTGTCACATATTTTTTTACAGTTCCACTCCAAAAAAATCCATACTCTTCACACCTCCATACTCAATTATACCTCATAGGTCACATCAGAACCACAGAGGAATGGAAATAAAATCTAATGCTGTCAGCCAAAATCTTACTTTTTATGTATCTCTAAAGGTATTATGCACCTTCTGGAAAAGTGTAAGGTATGTACAGAAAATACAGCATGGGACAACTTTTTTGCATCCTGTCCTGAAAAAATAGTAATGATTGTTACACACACAGCCTAGAAAAGATGATAATTAAACAAAAACAACCTAATGATTCTCCTTAATTGGGTTTTGAATGATTATATCTGCACACTGTTAGCCTCATTGTTACTTTATACAAGCAGGGCAAAAATAAATGACCTCTCAGGAATCAAGTAGTTAATGGTTTAGTCACTGATTTATGGGATTGAGGAATATTTTTTAGAATTTCAAGTCATGCAAAAGAACAATATGTAGGGTCAGGATAATAGTGAGAAGTATTAGTTTTATTTAATTTAAGCATCATTTAGAGATAAAACATATAAATGGTGGCTGCTCAGTGATGCAGCGGGGTAGCATCTGCTGCCTGGTTCCGGGTTCGGTTCTGCTTGGAGTTTGCATGTTCTCCTTGTGCATGTGTGGGTTCTCTCCGGGTACCGGCTTCCTCCCACAGACTAAAAACATGACTGTTAGGTTAATTGGCTTCTCTAAATTCTCTTTAGTTGTGTGTGTGTGTGTGTGCATGAATGCTTGTTTGTCCTTTATTTATATGGATAAACTCAAAATAAATGGATAAACCCAGAGTCGGGTCAAATCGGAATTGTTTTTAACATCTCTGGCCTTGCTTATAAAAATTGGGCCCAGTCCTTATAGTGTCCTTTACCATAATTATAAGAAATGTTAAGCGTTTTTCCAGCTCCAGCTGAAATGTGATTCATCTTGTTAAATAGAAAATAATCCTGACATTTCTGTTCTTTTTAAGAATAGTTTCCAGCGATTTGCTTTGCCAGCCCCGTTCTCACTCAGGGAATGGAACACCAGCTGTGCTGCTTTTCTAAGGAATGCTCTGAGGTGGGCGGAGCCTCGTCATTAATGGTGACATGTCTGAACCATACAGCCCTACCAGTGCAACAGGTTGACCCAGCAGAGACGGTCCAGGAAACGTCTCACTCCTCTATGTCTGTTCATCTGTTTGCTGGGTGAAGTGTAAGCCTCACTTCTGGGAAGTCTGATTTTCTCTCCTGCTTCCTCTTCAGAGACAATCCCTTTATTGTGGGTTCAAAGGTCTCCTGGAGTGCTCTGAGATTTCCCAGCAACCTAATCTCACTGTAACCATAGGCTCAGTAATGAACAATAAACTAGTGACTCTGTTGTCAGAACTGCCTCAGAGTTTCTCTAAATGAAAGATGTGGAGCTGCAGTATAAATTGAAGTGAACCTAATCCTCCTGTCAGCTGGTGATGGTGCTCAGTGACGTAGAACAGGTGAATTCCACCTGTGGTGTGTCTCTCTGGTTCATATCTGGGGAATGTGGATGGAAGACTTCCTTGTAGCAGCTGGGTGGAGACAAATGATGAATCCTGCATTTATTCTGCACGTAGCGTAGAGTGGAGCAGGCAGCGAAGGCGACACAGGACCGAGCATCAACCTTTCATCCAGGAGAACGGTGAGAAAACAAAACGTGTTGTAAGAATGGGGCTGAATGGGAGCTCTGCAGAGAAGGGATGAGTTATTGGGGAAACACTGAGAAAAATATTGTTGCTTTGCTTTGTTGTTGCTTTAGATTCTAATTCCACTTTTAGAAAATTGAAGGTGTTTCCTGACATCAGTGAATGTTTGTGCTTTACTTTGCTCTTTGCTCCAGTGCATCAGATGATGACCTGCTTTGTTTGAGAACAATGAGGTAGTGGAAACAAATGCATCAGATTTAAATGATATGTGCTGTAGATTGTCCTGAGCTTTAAGCAGTCGGACCTCTGTTCTTCTGAGAGGATGTTCTACCTCTCTGAGGAGGGTTCCTCTGCTCTGATCATAGACATGGAGTCTTTATGAGAGTTTTGTCAAAATCGCTCTCAGCCCAACATCTCAGGACTGTTTGAAACATCCACACCTAAAGTTCAACAGGCTAATGAAAAGAGAGAAAAGTCAGAAAAAGTGATTGAATGGAAAAAATGTGGAGAGCATTTAAAACAGTGACCCAAACGCCCCACAGGACGACGGGTTCTGCTGGTTACATTTGATTTTCCTCTGGGATTAAAGTCTTATGAGTGATAACTCTGTTATGCAGACCGGACTGGGCCATGTGTCACAGCTCTAAGAACCTCGGCCTGTTTTTATTTTATTGTTGAACAAATGCTGAGCAACAGCAGATCCGGTCTGACTGAGAATAACTATTTATTTGTCCAGAAGAAATTTATTAGCAGTATTTACAACCAGATGACCAAGTCAGACCAATTCCTGATCATAAGGAAACACTTCCTCATCTGTTAGCCATGCTTCTACCTGCACTGTGAACTTGGTACTGCAAAACAGCAGAGAAAGGAGAGAATACTGAACAGCAGACTGCATATATGCAACAAAATACTTCAAGATCTTTAAATTTGCTTAAGAGAGATTCACCTAAACCAGTGGTAACAAATAAATCAATGGAGGCTGAATAAAGAAAATCAACAACCAGTAAAGGTCCGGAGACATTTTTAATTATAATCTGTTACTATAAACAGAATTTAACACTGAAATAAAAACAGATATTTATGCATCCATGTTATACACTGAATTT
>NW_015151681.1:4217-5984 GCF_000732505.1 Cyprinodon variegatus
CTTGCCACAGGTTTGCCTCCTGTGTCTAAAAGTAGCAGCAGCAGCAACCCAGACTGACAGCAGCTCATTGGGTTTCAGCCTGGAGTCGGACACTCCGGAGGGCTTTACCGTATTAACAGGAGAAGCAGCGCAAGTGAAGTTAGACACTTTCGACGGACAACATGCAGTCATTTATAAATGTTTTAAATCAGGTTGGGTCCAGATTAGCCAGCAGGTGGGATCCGGACCGCAGTCCGCTAATCCCTGACCTCTGAACTAAACTTTTGGAGAAAAAAGAAAAGAATAAAGAAAAGAAATAAAGCCTGAAAAAAAAAAGAAAAAAACTTTGAAACCATTAAATCAATATCAATATGCTGTTATTTTACAATTCAACAGAGGCAGAAAGTAACGAAGTGGAAAAATACTCTAAAATTGCATCCTTACTTTAATTAAAAGTCTGATCATATTCAGAATTCAAACTTCTTAAAGTACTTTAAGCATGAAATTATTTACATCCTGTTCAATAAATGATCAGTGTTTTTAATTAAAAGTAATTTTCATGTGAATGTGCTTTACTGGAGGCATCCATGTTTGTCAAAGAACACTACTGCCACCTACTGGTTTGTGACGTCACGGGGCGGTATCGGCTGTTGAGCAAGTCCCAGCGCTGTATCTGGTGTTTGTCGCAACGCGCTATTATCCAAGTCATAAACTGCCTTATTTATTTCACACGTGCTGATAATGACATAATGTAAAAATGAACAATGTGAAAAAATGCATCACCTGAGAGGAGAGAAGGCGTGTAGAAAGAACAGCTGGTGACACGGAGAGAAGGATTAATAGCTCTACAGTGAAATCATGGTGATGATGACAGACTGGAAAAGCCAAACCATTTCCTATTTAGGGCCGGATTTAAAGCATTTAAATGTTGTCGCCTTCAAGATTGATTCATAGTCGGTTTGACGTGTTTTGCTTCAGTCTGAAAAATACAAGCTTCTGCTGGTCAGAGGATTCTCCCACAAATCAGAAATAAACACTTTTTAGGGTTTGAGTAAAAGAGAAAAATATATCCTATTTAATTTAAATGATAACCAGAGTTAATGTGGATCACTGAAGTTAGAAATAATTTTTTTTTCTTTAGTACATTTCAGAACCTGAAAGTTTTGCTTGGGTAAAGGAGTTCAATTAGCTTTGATTTTTATGTATTTAATTCAATTCAGTTTATTTCTATAGCACCAATTCACAACGCATGTCATCTCAAGGCACAGTTCACCAGATCACCAAATTGATTCAAAGTTTTCTATCTAAGGAAAACCAGTTGATTGCATCGACTCATTGACTTGGATGCAATCCCTCACACTAACCATGCTTGTGGCGACAGTGGAGAGGAAAACCTCCCTTTGAACAGGAAGAAACCTCCAGCAGAACCAGGTTCGGTGTGAGCGGCCATCTGCCGAGGCCGACTGCGGTTCAAGGAGACAGAAGCAGAGATATAAAAAGCAGCTGTAAAAGGCGGCCCCGTCCAGGAAACACACAGCTAGGCAAATGAGCTCCGAGTCAGCTCCCATGTCAGAGGATGAAGAGAGCACATCCAGCCTGTCACAGTCAGAGAAACAGGACTACACTGAAAAACAGCCGAACTATGGGAAAAAGCAGAGAGAAAAGAACGTTAGAGATTGAAATAATAGATTCGGCAGAGTGAGACAACAGAGATGATGAAATAGGGGTCACTATGTGTTCCAGCAGTCCAAGTCTATAGCAGCATAACTATGGAGATAGTTCAGGATA
>NW_015151681.1:7227-18407 GCF_000732505.1 Cyprinodon variegatus
CTTTGTTAATCCTGCACATTTCAGTCAGGTCATGAAGTGCATGTAAGCACGTGGGTACAGCAGAAGCCAAGCAGTTGCTGCGCACAGCAACCACCATGTCCTCTGAACACCAACAGGAGGCAATGTGGAGGAAGTGCCTTGCCCAAGGACATGACAGTGAATGGAGCTGGGGTCAAACTAGCGGCCCTCTGGTTAAAAAAGCAGAAAGGAAAAAGAAACATTTTATTAAACAATGTTTCATAAATATTTTGCTTCTAAATTAGAAATAAAAAAAAAAAACTTAGCAGGTGATTCTCAATGCTGTGTTCATAAGTAATCACAGTGTTACCGAATAAAGATGGTGGCAAATAAACGGATCTATCGACTGACAGGTTGGCGGTCCTCGTAGCGTGAGTGATGATGTGACGGTATTGCTCGTACAGTTAAACACTGGTGGTTTGACAGCAGTCAGAAAGCTCATATCCTCCATCTCTAGATGAACGACCTGGTTTCATCTCTCTGTCTCTCCCCTGCAGCTGTTGGCTGAGCTTTTACTGGGACTAATGGATCTGCTCTCATTTATCATCTAGAGCCGAATACTGGCTCAGAGCTCATCTGTTTAACAGTCTTTGTCTCCTAGACATAGAAGAGCTACTAACCTTCTACTTTTCTCTAAGACAGAAAGTATTTATGGAGCAGTGCCTCTACGTATCTGTTGCAGGCCTGCTTCTTTATCACTGAACCCTGAGGCAACATTGGCACAGACGGCCTCTCACAACTAGCCCGGTTCTGTTTCTGCTGGGGGTTTCTTCCTGTTAAAAGGGCGTCTCTCCTCTCCACTGTCACTAGCTGCACGCTGAGTTTGAGGGATTGCTGCAGAATCAATTAAACATTTTCTAGTTGCAATACGCTGGATTTCCTTGAAACAGAAAAGGTTTTACCAATCTCATTGAATGATCTGCCTGAGCTGTCTCTGTAAGGTCCCTCTAGATCAGGTGTCACCAATCCCTCAGGGTCTTCTGATGACAGAACAACTCACCAGTGGGCTAAGTTTGAAATGTTATTTTCTTCTGTTGCTTCTATTGTTTTAATCATTTAAAGAGCATTTTATCATATCAGTCATAAAGAGGATTTAATTCAATTCGTTTTATTTCTATAGCGCCAATTAACAGCACATGTAATCTTAAGGCAATTCAAAGATACAATTCAACCAGATCATACAGTCGAATTGATTTAATTTTTGTATCTAAGGAAAACCAGTTGATTTTATCTACTCATTGACTCGAAGGCAATACCTCACACTATGCATGCTTGTAGCGACAGTGGAGAGGAAAAACTCATTTTAACAGGAAGTAACCTCCAGCAGAACCAGGCTCAGAGTGAGCAGCCATCTGCTGAGGGCGACTGGGGTTCAAGGAGACAGAAGCAGACCTACAGAAAGAAGCAGAGATACAAAAATAACTTGTAAACCAGCTCCACAGACGGCCCCGTCTAGGAAAGATACGGCCAGGCATACGAGGTCCGAGCCAGCTTCCATGTCAGAGGACTAAAAGTGCACATCCAGTTAGTCACAGTCAGAGATTTAATTATTTATAAAGATTTCAAAATGATAGTATCTGAAAGTAAATTAGAAATCAAAAGAAACTATAAAAATATTTTTATTTTGTATGAAGTTTAGCACTGGCTACCCATAAGGTAGCCCTCATTCTTAAAAAGTTTGGTGGCCCCTGCTCTAGATGATATAGATTGAATTGGTGTGATTCTGTGAGTCATTCAGTCCTCTTTGTTCTTGCCATGGCTGATTCCAATATTAAGCATTTAAACTATATTCTATCTAGTAAACTTCATTAGATCCTATGTAATTCCAGAGCTGCATTCTATGCCTATTGTATTCTACCTCCTATTAGGGTCATAGTTATGAAATTTGGGAGGCATTAGAAGCTTAGTGACACAAATATTTTTTAGAGAAGTTGTGATTGAATTATCTTTTAAAAACGCATAGTGTTTAAATGGATGCCACATCAAACTAAACCTTTAATAAGCCTGAGGATTCATATAAATGTGTCTCTGTGCTCCAGTCTCTGCAGACCACGATGCTTTACAACGAGTTGCTGCGGCTCTGGAACGAGTCTGTGCAGGCAGTGGACTCCAAGGACTGGGAAGGAGCTCTGGCAAAGCTGGAACAGATCTCTGAGCCGACCTCTCGGACTCTGTTCAACGCCGCCATGGTTCACCTGGCACTAGGACAGCTGGACTTGGCTCTGAGGGTTCGTACCAGCAGCATTTCATTCAAGATTAACTAATCATTCAAGGTTGCATTTTATACAGCTCATGGCTGAGCTACATGGAGGAGCAGAAACTGAGGTGGCTGTTTAGCAGCATCGTAGTAAAAAAAGCACCTCCATGTTCCAGGCAGCACAGGTTACTAAGAGTCGCTGTTAAATCAGAGATCATGACTGAGAAGGAGCAGAACCAGCTAAACATTTATGTGCATTGTTACACCTGGAGCTAACAGTTCAGCTCCTCTGACTGCAGAGGATCCCTCAGGTCAAAGGTCAGAGGAGAGTATAAAAGACCTGACCTGAATCCTGATCAAACCTTAACCTTGTTGCATCTGTTCGGTCCAGTCTTTAGACTTCACCATCGCTAAGGACGAGCGCCTTGCTGTCGCCTTCTTCCAGAGAGCCGCCGTGATGATGCAGGTTGACAGGTAGGCCTCCTCAGGCTGGAAACACCACAACTACAGACAGTGGTTGAATATCTGTATGATTAGCTCAGCATAAAAGGACCTGGAGACATCAGAGATGTCCTGTGAGTTTAAAACACATGCCGTGTTTCAGAGTCAGGATAACAGACATTCAGAATAACTCTACTCACTAAACTGAATAACTTTTATCTTTGTTCTAACAAACATTCAGTAATAGAGACCTTAATTTAACGACCAGCTTCCACTAAACGTCTGCAGTTATACTGACATATATATATATATATATATATACAGTATTTCACATAAATTTTCACATCTGGCGTGGAAAATGAGCTGACGTGCAGAGTGTTGGAATCTTTCAAAATGTTAATTTGGTTAAATATTTTCCATTTATGGGAAATAAATATTTAGCTTTTTGAAACATTTTTCAACTGACAATCTTGGAACTTTGAGTTTTATAAATGAATGAATAACATACTTAAGAAATGACTTGGAAAAAATAACCCCTTTATTTTTCTCTTAAAACACGCTAAATAACCATAAATATTGCTCCTAATTTTGGACTAATTAACTTTACATTATATTACATTGCAGATTTTCTTTGGATTTGATGTGATGAGACAAACTTAGAGAATCTAAAATGTGTGCTTGGAGGTTTTTTTTAATGTGGAGCTCTGGCTGTATTTTGGAAAACAGACCCGTCTTCCACGTGTTTGTTCTTCTTCATATGGCTGCAGAATTTCTCACGTTGTTCAGTCATGATTTTTCTGAATTAACTGAACAGTGTTTGGAAATCAAACTGTCAGGGTTTCAGTATGATCCTCCAAGATAGATATTTCATAATTTGTCAGGTCAGACTAAGCTCAGAGTAATGAACCCAAATAGACTGCTTGTTGGATTAAAGATGATAAACAAAACTGATGTATTTTGTTTATTTTTAATATAAAAAACTGAAACTGATTAATTGAATGTTTACCTGATAACTGTTTGTCGCACGGCTCAGGAACAGAGCACTCAAATGCAAAACCCGACACAGTGGAGAAAAGTTCAAGATTCTTTTAATACACTGGGGTCAAAGACCAAAAATAAAAAATAAGCAGAAGTAGCAAAAACAGAGGCAGGATCAAAATATTGCTAACAAAGCTAATTTGAAATTCAAAAGGGCTGGAAAGCTTCACTCAAAGGACAAAGACAAACGAACAAAGGGAAGCTGCATGACTGAGAAATAAATAGGCCAACAAACGAAGGAGGATCACAAACTCCAGGTAAATGACATCAAGGTGTGGCAGATCCTGACTGGAGGGAGGAACCCAGGTAGGGAAGTTGCCTAAAACGAGATAGGAAATGAAAACAAAATAAAACTGGGTGTAAAAAATAACTGGTGAGACAAATAAACTTAATTAGTCTGATTTGTTCAGACATTAGTTAAATAAACTATCTGGACAGGTTAAATTATCAGTTTTCATCATTATCTATGATAAACTGACATTTTTTTAATCAGCTACAGCTGGGTTTTAACACCAACCCGTCAATAGTTTGATTCCCCGTCATTAAATGCTCCAATATTTAAATTCTAAGTCAACTCCTCCTGTTTGTTCTTCTAGGCCAAAACCTTAATTTATTCTATAAGATCAGTCATTACTTAACAATCTAGAAGTTCTGCATTTAAAAGCGAGCTGATCCAAGTTTGAATCAGAAAACTTTGACTCAACCTAATACCGCTAATAACACTCCAGAATCAGAACCCAATGTAACTTCTGTCCTTTCAGGATGGAATCTATAGAGAACAAACCTTCACTACGGATAAAGCAAATTCTAGGTAGTATTTATCCAGAACAGAATATAATCAGAACAACTTAGTGGGAACCATGATGCTGGAAAAGTCAGACCTACCATCTGGATCGAGGAACAGGGACAGAACTTTAGCAAATAATGCAAATAAAAGGCTTTGATGACTCAAGTTACATACTGGTAGATCTTATTCGGCACCACAGGTTCAGGTTGAGGGTTCTGATTAACCACAATCATGAAAGCATTAATTAATATCATTAAAACCAACCAGGTTGTCGAACATATTGATAAAATACCCGAGTGATTTTGTTTTCGTGAGCTTTGTAAAGGTGTGTTTATATCAAAAAGTTCCTTTGTTTCTGGTCCAGGTTGGAGGAGGCTCTATCAGACTGCATCTGGGCCCAGAAGCATATGAGAGAGAACGTCGTTATTGACTACAGACAGCTGGGACTGAGATACAAACTCTACAGCTGGCAGGTCTCTCTCTCTCTCTCTCACACACACACACGCATTTGAAAATCTGGTTAGACAACAGATTGCCTCACACACCATGTGGTTCAGATACCATCAGACAATGGACCAGTGTGTCTGCAGCCAGAATGTGATCGCAGTTGATGCTGCAGAGTTTCACATTTCTTTATCAGAGATTCCTCTCCTAGCAAAGAGGGTGATGGTCACTGCAGAAGCTTCACCTTCATGCCCAGTCTGTGCTTCCAACATGTCTACTATATAGTACCTGCTATGTCCTTTATGGTGCTAACATACACTTTCAGCATTCGATGGCAGATTGCCAGGAGATGCAGTGCTCCCACATTCCGTTGCAAAAGCAGAAAACACATCGCCTGTCCCTTTTTCAGTGTAGACTGGTTCATAACTGGTCCCTAAGGGGTTCATAACTGTTTTTTTGCTGCAGGTGTCCTGATGGATGCAGTGGAAGTTTGAATGCTACTTTCTAATTTTGTGTTTGCAGGCCAGATTTCCTTGCAGGGTTTGACCTGTGGTTTTCAGCTTTTTTTGTTTCTAAACCACAAAGGGCATTTAGCAGGAAGAAAATATTAGACCAGAAACCATGCCATCGATATTTGCTGCTGTACTTCAAACCATATAGTAGAGCTTTTACCAAGAATAAATGCAGATTTAAATGATAGAACTGGAGTTTTTCTCCTAGGTGTTGTACAATGCATCAGCTGTGTACTGCCGGATGGGCCAATGGGAGCAAGCCATGAGTACCCTGCTGTCAGCCACTCAGGAGCGAGGACAAGGACGGGGGGGAAGCATTGAGGCGGCCTTTACCAGCATCGAAGTAAGTTTTACAATCTTTAATAAAAAAGCGAACAATGACAGTTTGACTGGGATTCACAGAGACCTGTCAGCTAACAACAATGAGGAAATAACATCATTGGTCCGTTGCATAGTCATCAGACAGCCATCAGACTGTTTAGAGTGGCATCAGACCACCGTCAGATCCAGCTGTAGCTCCGATCTGTGAGCATCCCTTGCAGATCTGGTGGACCCAGATCTACGATGCAGTTGTTCAGCTTTCTGCATTAAATACAACATAGTGGGGGATGGTGCTGCGTTAAGATAGAGCACACGACCCATACGCTGGCTGTCCCAGGTTGAGTCATTGCCTGCCGACCTTTGCTGAATATCTCTTCCTTCTCTTGTAACCCTGTTTTCTGTCCTTAGTACTGTCAAATAAAGGTCACTTGTGCTAAAAAATTCTTTAAAAAAAACAAAACACGGTGACTTAGTAGGTAAAATCAAGGTTCACCATATTGAGCTGAAACTGGCAAGCAAATAAAAGCCCCAAAATGACACAAAAAAGGAAAACCTTTGGATTTGACACATCAGATCTTTCCAGGATAAAGCTCAGCCATATCACCAGAACTCAACCAGAAGATTGACTGCAGTGGCCATTTAATGAAAGAAGCTACTGAAAATTTCAAAATAAAGTTTTGCATTTTCCATAGGAACTATGTAAATATCAAGCTCATAAAATCAGACTGTGTCATTGAAAAATGAGAAGTCAGTTCTTTATTACTGATTATTCTGGATTAATCTAATTAAAACAGAACCAACTCAGCCTTTTAAAATAAGACACGCAATATCCAACATAATAAAAGCACTTGTATTTTACAGAGTACACCAACTCGACCCAATTTGGATAAAAAATTATTAACTATTGCTGTTTAAAAACAGAACCTATTAGGAATTTAAAAATAAAAGCGTCTGTTAACTACGGTGGCCCTGAGGTGCAGCCCGCTGAGTGATAGCGTAAACCTGCTTTTCTCTGGATTAAACGGTCATGACATGCAGATACACACAGTTGCATTATAATATAGGCCTAATTAAAGATTCGAAAGCTTAACGTTTGTCACATAACGGCAGTTACGTGATAGACATGTTTCTATACTCGGTCTGATGACTTTGTGTAGCCCTGACATTGGAGACTACACTACAATAGATATGATTGACTGGAGGGTTTTCAATAAAGATATGATACCTTTTGCAACGATCCTCGTGACTCTGCATTGTTTTTTATCTGATCTGGCCATATATAGCACGAGTTTCCCATGTTTCTATGTGTTTTGCAGTTTTCAATCAGTTTTCACCTGTCAAAAATTGATTGAAGGCACAGTATAGTCACTCAAAGGTTATTTCTACCTAAATATGACTAGATTTCCTTCAGGAGATGCATGATTTAAAGATCTGAGCTCACAAAACAGCTTGGAACTCTTTTAAAGAACCATTACAACACAAAATAGCCATTTTGACTTGCAAACAATGTATTAAAGCCCAAATACTGTCATTCAAAGGGGATATCTGCCCAAATATGACTTGATTTCATTCAGAAGCATCTTATTTTAAATAGAACAAGTCCTTTTTAGGCAAAAATCACCTTTCTTCAACCACATTTGGCCTTTAATCAATTTCTAGCAGGGCGTTTTGACCTCAGCCGACTTACTAGAAACTGATTTGTGTTGTGTTTTCCCTTTTCTGTGTTGTGTTTTCTGATTTGCCGTTGTGTTTTCTCTTTTTGTGTTGTGTTTTGCACCTCAGGGCCACCGTAGTTAACTGTAATTATTATTACTAATAATAATATTAAATTATATAATAATTAAATTAATAATTAAATAATTATTACTATTACACTAAGAATAGAGTACACTGTTATTTGAAGAAAGAAGTCGGTTCAATATTTTGAATGTGTGCAAACTTGTATTAAAACACAACTATTTTAGACTATAAAAAATAAACCCAGCATAGGTCTTAACATTATTGCTGAAATTCAAAAGTCAAAATAACTATGTAACGTTTGACCCTAAAACAGAATACAGTTTGATTTAAGCAGATTGGTCAAATCCAATGCTTAAAATACATCTGTGTGAGGTTGTAAAAGTAAAATCTAATAATACTCTGCAAAATAAAATCCTACTTACTTCACACCACAGATCATTGAAGTATAGAGTTAAACCCAAGGGCAACAATTTAAACAGCTTTTAGTAACCAACTGCTGCTTCTTATAAAAGACACGACTGAAAATTAAAAAGTAAGAGACAGTTATTAGTATCTCAGTATTCACTACTTATATGTCATGCTGATAATATAATGTAATATAATATAATATAAGTATATGAAAAAGGGTTTTGTGTTACAGAAGAGTCTAATGCTGTCCTCAAATGAAACCATAACAGACTTTCAAAATAATACATACTCTACAAAATAAAAGGGAACTCAGCATAATTGCAGCATATGCTTCAAGACTAAGGCTGGAATTAAACCAGTTCCACATCTGGACTGTTAATGATACCTTTGAACACTAATGTGTACAGAAACAGACGATTCACTGCAGATAAATGTGAGAAACCAGCCTTCATATGTTTCAATCAAATTCAGTTCAGTTTACTTATATAGCGCCAATTCACAAGATATGCCATCTCAAGACACTTTAGAGAGGCAATACAGTCAGGTATTGAAAAAAAAAATAGAAATATTCTCGTTATCAGTAGCCCTGCTCAATAGCCGGCTTGTTTATGGCAGCTGTGGGGGGACGGACCTGGAAGGGGTGCTTGTTTAAATTTTTAGGCTAAGTCGAGTTTTCTACAGCAGGTACAACTTGGCTTTAAATGTTTTGAATTGTATATTGATTAAACTAATCTGTCACTCCTTTGTGCTTTGAAACTAGCGGAAGGAGGTCCTGGAACCTCTGATGGTACCAGAGGGGTCGGTGTTTCGACCAAGGAAACAGGAAATAGACCAACTGCAACAAAGAGACTTCCTGGGGAAGGCGAAGGTGCCGTTGACTGTTTAATATCTGTCATCAGTATTAATTGTTTCTGGAATTTTCTAGAAAGAAAAAAAAAAACATCACAGTTGTAGCACTGTAGGATAACAGCCATATGGCAGCCATTGTTTCTGCCTGATGGGTGTTCATATTAGATAGCCCAGAAACCTGTGAGGGGGTCTTTATAGGGGTTCTATTCAAAGCAGGTATTTATTAGCTGCATTGATATTGAGAAAAGAACGGGTTAATAGCATAAAGATGTTGACTTGGCAGTTGGCACAGATTGCATGAAGCCATTTACTTTTAGCAGATTAGATCGTCAATGCCTTGCAGCAGATCGCATTGTGGAACTGAATTACACCTAACTGCACCAAGTCAAAGAATTTTAGCGGATTACATCAAGAAAGCGACCTGCATGACTGTCACTGACTTTACGCTGGTTGCATTGAGTTATTGACTTGCTGCAGATCGCATCAAGGCACTGAATTGCAGCAGATTGCCTCATCATTAATGTGGAGCAGATTTTTTCAAGTCTTTGACCTGCATGAAATTTAATCCGGACATTGACTTGAAGCAGATTGCATCAAGTCACTAAATTGCAGCAGATTGTATTGAGGCACTGAAATACAGCTAACTGCATCAAGTCAATGGATGTACTTGCTCTGTGCAATTGAATTCTAGCAGATTGCATTCAGTCATTGACTTGCAGCACAGTATGGTTCTCAGAAACTAGTTTTTTCTTCAGCGACTATTGACGAAATCCCTTTTTTTTCTCAATGATCAGAATGTCAGATACAGTACTGATGTACAGACTTGGAAAAGGGATTTTAGAACAGTTTGACTACCTGCAGTTTTAACTGGTTCTTGCTGTGATCTGCAGGTGATTTCTTCTATGATTCCTAATGATGATTTTGGAGGCTTTGAACCTCTGAGACAGCAGGTGAGTTTCCTCTGGTCTTTGAACCCGATGATGTTCAGCCTGTCGGTCAGTAGCTTCAAGTTCTACCTCTGCTTTCTGCACAGAAACCTGGTTTTTATGAACCCAAGACGGACGGACCTCAGTAAGTTGTCCTTGGACCGAATAGATGATATGGACCTGAGCTTTAAACAGGATGCTACCTCAGTACTAAATCATTCAGTAACATAAACCAGGTGTGTGTTTGTGTGTTTTATGTCAGGGGGTCCCGATACATGCGTGCCCGAACCCCCTACTTGGCGCGGGGTCCAGGACAGCTAACTGTCCCTGGAGGAGCAATGGTATTCTTATTTGGAGAGGAGGACAGAGACGGAATGATAAATGTCTTCCATGATGGACAGGTGAGGACTCATCTGGGAAGAAACCATCCTTCCTTTCCTCACTTTAATTTTATTTTATTCATAAAGCACAAAACCTTGTCTGTAGGAGCTTCATGAAGAATAAAGGTCAATGTCCACTAATGAGGACTGCATGTTAGTGTTTTTGAAGGCTCCAAGCAACCAGAACTCAAAGTTATAAACTGGGTGTTTATTGGTTGGGAGCTGATAATATGATCAATAAAACAAGGTCTCATTAAATTGATGTGTGTTTCCAAATGTTTGAAAGTATAGATGTTTAAACCAGTTTAAGATCAATTAAGACACTGATTATTAAAAGCAGTAGAACATAAATAAATCCATTGATGTTTTTTGTTTACATTGATATTATTTATATTGTTTTATGGACTATAGAGACAAACTACTTGGTTGAAAAAACAAAACAACTTTCAACCCAAATCTTTTGGGGTTCTATAAATCTATATACTTTATATATATTTTTATATCTTTGGTCCATCTGGTTGGCTCTAATCTCGGGTTGTTTGTTTTTTTAGAGCGGACTCCTGCCAGTCTCCATACTTGAACCTGCAGATATCAAGAAATCTAAGAGCAAAAAGGACAAGGTAAAGATATGATTGTTTATTAATGACTTCAGCTTCATGTTTAATGCTAATCTTTATTGTCTGTGACTGCAGTACTGAAAGGGTTCAACAGAACCAGATGTTCTGATGAAATGAATCTGAACTAATTCAATGAGTCTGTTTCTCTCACTGGTTTCTTCAGCAGCACCTCCTCAGTGGCATCCCCCTCCCACCAGAACTCGAGCCCCCCAGTCGCCCACAGACCCGGCCGCTCTCCAGGGCTCCTCCTCGGGGTAAGACTCACACTGCTTGGACTTTATCATCCCAGAAGGCACCTGGTTCTGGGGAAACAGCTGCCATGCTGGGGATGCACATGGTGACAGTGGAGAGCAACCTTTTATACAGAGAGGAACCTGTACCAGAACCAGGCGTCTGAGAGAACAGGAAGTTATCTTTGTTAGTTAGTGTGCTTCAGGGAGATAGCCACCATGATTAGTAGGGGTGTCAACAATAATCGATTCAGCGATGCATTGCAATGCAT
>NW_015151681.1:18992-23263 GCF_000732505.1 Cyprinodon variegatus
CTTGGAAAGCGGATATCTGGGCACATTTCGGATTTTACGAAGTCAATGGGATTTTGATGCATCGCAATGCATTGCAATGCATCGTAGAATCGAATTGAATCGAATCGTTACCTGGTGAATCGTAATCGAATCGAATCGTGAGGGCAGTGCCAATGCACACCCCTAATGATTATGGACCCCAAGAGAGCCTAACCATCAGATGGAACCTGAAGAAAAACCAGGATCCGGATGTCCTCCAGCCCAGTAGAACCACTCAGATAGATCCAAACAACCAAATGCTGGTAATTTAGCTCCCATGGTTCCATCCTAAAGAACCCTCTGATTATCTGATTACTCTATTCAGTCCGCTAGAACCAATTCATGACTCTGAACGCTGCTCAGTTTCTTTCCTAGTATGGGGGAAACAGAACACTGAGCTGGGTTCAGGTGTTTGATCCCTTTCTGGGGTCCGGCAGCAAAACATCCTGCAGAACCAGAACCAGGCTCATGGTGGCCAGACGAGTAGAAACAGATCAGTTCTCTTCAGTGGTTCTGATCAGGCTGTGTTTTCTCTCCAGTGAGTCGGTCCTCAGATACTCCTCCTCCCTCATATATGACTGCCACCCACACCCCCCCAGCAGCCTCTGGGCCCCCGAGGTACACGGCCAACGCAGCAAGCAGCCAGGTACCACACACACACACACAAGCAACTGTTATGGTACTCTATCCTTATGGGGACTTTCTATTGACTTCCATTCATTTCTATGACTTAGCAAAGAGCCTCAGCCTAACCTAAACCCCAAACCTAAACTCAGTCCAACCCCCAAACCCATAAAATAACATTTCTTTATGTACCTGTCAGTCCTCACAAAGTAGCATAGTCCTGGAAAATCTGCCTTCCACTGTCCCCACAAGATAAGCTATACTTTGCCACACACACACAGCTACCAATGACTCTGCTCTCCTTCACTCTTTCTGTCAGATCTAAACATAGATGAGTTTTTTTCCGCTGATGTTGGAAGGAGTCTGTTTCTCAAGCAGATTGTCAGGGTACTGATGTGTCCCAGATGTGTCACGTAACGTTCAGTAAAGCAGATTTTACACACGGAGGCTATAAATATATCTTCTCTCTGTGGTTTGAATAGAGTCAAGTTTACAGGAACTTCTTCTTTTGTTATCCTGATTGAACTGATAATGGAACAGATCTGAGCTGAAGATGGGCTGCAGAGCTGAACCGCTCTCTGTGGACCGTTCCCTCTGCAGCTGCAGGATCTCTTTGACCTAAAGAATGGATGAATACGGCTGCTATAAATGCTTGATCCAAGTGGTTTTCAAAATGTTTTCAGTCCTTAATCCATACAACTAGACAAGAAAGTATTATTATTTGGAAATGAAGGGTCTTGACGTAACTTGATGTTGATTTTAGAAGCTAAACGTGGGCTAGCTGAAGCTCTCAGACCAGAAGAATCATCAGTGTAAAGGTTAGATTTTCCATCCAGTCTTAAAATGACAGCCTTTTGGAAATACCTTCATCCTCTCTGATTGGCGCAGGCTTCACCTGATGCTGAACTGATTAAACTTCTGTAGCATTCCCCGCATTCTTCAGTCAAAGCTGCACTAATAATTTTACAGTAAGAATCTATCTAAACATTTCAGTTTGACATGTTTTCCTGTGTTCCTCTAAGCAGGCTGGTTCCCCTCAGGAAGCTGAGGTGGGATCTGTGGTGGTGAAGGTGCACTACACCTACAACATAGCTCTGTCTGTCCCTCTGGACACGCCATACGAGGACCTGAAGGAACGGATCGCAGAGAAAGTGGGCCAATCAGCAGCTCAGCTGCGGCTCAGGTACAAACAGCCTTTATTTCAGAGGAGATAATGAAGGATTTCCAGACAGCATCACTCATTCACTGCTGTCCTTGTGAGCAGGAACACTTTGGTTTATCTTTAACAGAACTTTATCTGACCTTCACCTGCAGCCTCATAGCTTCAGTTTTCTCTCCCATCAGACACAAAAAGCACGGCTCCCGGGTGCTGACGCCTCTGCCTGGGGAGGTGGAGCCAGGCCACACAGTACAGGAAGTGTCAGAGGCTGGCAGAGCCACCCTGTGGTGCCAGGTAAGACGTGAACCTAAAGCTCCGGTGGCAGTGTCGGCAGAACATAGAAATGTTCTGAGCCTGGTTCTGCTGGAGGTTTCTTCCTGTTAAAAGGGAGTTTTTCCTCTCCACTGTCGCTACAAGCATGGTTAGTGTGAGGGATTGTATTTCAGTCAATGAGTCGATGCAATCAACTGGTTTTCCTTAGATAAAAAACTTTGAATCAATTTGAATGGATGATCTGGTGAACTGTAAAGTGCCTTGAGATGACTTGTGTTGTGAATTGGCACTATAGAAATAAACTGAATTGAATTTAATTCCCTGAGATGTTTATAAACTTCTGATAAAAAAAAGGGGATTCTGACAAAAATATGTACAGCATTTGTTGTGCCACGTTATCCATCTTAGGAGCATCTGATTCCCACTGATAGTCCAACAGATGTCTGTAAAGATGTCTGTTTGGGTCCACTGCAGTAAATCTGGATGCCTTCACTCTTTCATTGGAGACTGTTTTATGTCAATGTCTTAAATAAAACGAAATAGTCACAAATCTGTAGAAGTTCTCTTCTCTTCCTTAGAAGGTTGTGAGGATGGGTGCGGGCGGAGGCTGAGGAGAGCCCACCTGCCCCCACCCATCCTCCCCACCTTCTACAGAAGCACCATAGAGAGCGTTCTGACCAGCTGTCTCATTGTGTGGTGTGGAGGCTGCAGTGCCTCAGACTGGAAGAAGGTGAGAAGAGTGGTGAAAACAGCAGAGAGGATCATAGGGGCTCCTCTTCCCTCCATTAAAGACATTTCATCCTAGCGCTGCGTGTCCCGAGCGCCTAACACTATCAATGACCCCTCACCCCCCCAACCTGGTCAACATTCTTCCCCACCACCATTAGACTGCTGAGCTGTTGAAAAGACTCTAAATCATGTCACGGACTCTGCATCAAACTGACCATATCAATCTGTTTTTTGCACCATGTGTTTTCTCCCACAGTGTTTACATTTGATCACTGCTTCACTTTAAGCAAATGGAAATGTCATGAGCGCTGTACAAAACGAAAATGTTGTCTAAGTCTCAATCTAAATCTGTTTAAAACAGGATTTTCAATTAGAGCAGTCATATTGTATTTCTTCTAGAAATATTTGTCAGTCAAACAGATGAATTCTCAGGTTTCTTTTCCCGACATATATAACATCTATTCAACATCTCTGCACTTAGATGGAGGACCCGCTGGCAAACCGTACCATCCTCTACCAGATGGTGGCGCTGTATGACTATGCTGCTCAAGGCCCAGAGGATTTGGAGTTCAGTGAAGGAGACACCATTGATATCCTGGGTGAAGGTGAGGCTTTGCCACACTCAGACCAGCCTGAGGAATCAAGCTAAATTCCCCCTCTCTGTTCAACATCTCAGTGTTTCTTTTCCACACTTCCCTACAGTTAATGAGGAATGGCTGGAGGGACACTGTGCAGGGAGTATCGGCATCTTCCCATGTTGCTTCGTCTACAGGGAGAACAGCAGCTGAAGGCCCTGATCTCTCTATTGAACCTGATTGAAGCCTTGCAGGCAGTGAACAGACCCTGGACTCACCAAATGTTCATTTAATTCATGTCTACTGTTGTATTAAGAGTATTAATGTTTATCACTCAAGTCAAAGTATAAATCTAATTGTCTTGATGCCAAAAAGAGCCCAACAGATTTTACTTTCACAAGTGTAGCAGTACGGCTATCGCCATATTGCTCCACTTGTTTCATGCATATTAATTGCTTTATTATAATTATGCAGGGAGTTTTGCAGATTATATGGACACTGCAATGTAAATAGAACAGAAGAGGGAAAAAAAGCAGAAAAAAAGAGAAAAGATGAAAGAAAGAGGAGATGGAAAGGAGACAAATGACAAAACATTATCAGTCTGCTTCATCGCCTGCAACGAGATGCAAAAAGAACAGCACAACCGAAAGACATGGTACGAGACATACGATAAAGCAACGCCTTGAAACTATCGCTGAAGTAGTATAATCCTGCTGTTTAAAAACACTGTTTTAGCAGTTAAACTTTTTACTCCAGTAAAAGAGTAAAATTACCATTTTTAAACCTATTTAAAATATAGAAGTAAAAGTAAAGCAGGAAAAAATGTTAAGGACGGAATCTTTACTACTCTACCCTATTAAAGGAATATTTTTCTACAATTCTGGATGATAACT
>NW_015151681.1:23287-46506 GCF_000732505.1 Cyprinodon variegatus
ATATTCTTGAAAACTATTTATTTTGCGAACAAAAAGTTGGTGCGATACAGAGTCCAATATCAATGAAATTAATTGTTTGGATGAAAAAAAACAAAATTTTGATGGTTTTTATTATTTTTAAATACCAAAAATAAAAACACAATGAAAATGAGCTTAAATGAAACAAAAAAAGCGAGTCTATTTTAAAAATGTAAGGCGTCGAAAGTAGAGATAATTGTGAAAAAAAATGCAACGAGTTGAAAGTAAAAAAGTTTTCTAAAAATAATTACTTCAGTAAAGTATAGAGAAGCCAAAATTTCTACTTAATAAAGGTAACAAAGTATTTGTACTTTGTTACTTGACACCTCTGGTTGTACTACAGTCTGACTGCGGTGGCCCCCGCCCCTCAGGAACCTCCTTCTCTTTAATCTGAGGCTGATGAACACATCAGATCCTGTTTAGCTTGTCTGAACAAACGGTTGATTCCCTGGAAAACAGAAAATTAATTCCACTGAACCCGGAGGGAGAATATTTATTCTCATATCTACGATGACATATAGTCTGTTTGCATTAAAAACTTGTTCTTGACATTTTTACTCCTTTAAAGCTACAGAAAACTGAAAGCCTGAACCATGATTATAATGTCTTTTTTTAATTTTTTTTTGTCTTTCTGATAGACGCCACTGAAATGTAACCAACACATGTTGCTTTACTTTGTTATGGTAACCTTTTCCAACTTGTTACACATTTATTGAATACTGAATTGTGTATTTTAATAAAATTCCTTAAATATATCTGAGCCTTATATAACTATTGGTGAATGCATCCGACAGTTCCATTATTTACTCACATGTATGTTGAAAAATTACTTTCAAATGTGTCAAACTGCACTTCTTCCATTGTTCTGAGAGAAACAAGTTTCATTTCCAAGCTCTGGTATAAATAAGGGACATTTTTAAAACAATAACTACAAACTCTGACAAAGTCTTACAACCTTAGATCTAGACACAAAAGAGATTGGATCTTTTTTATGATTGATATACAAATCAAAAGCAGATTCTGTTAGAATATTAATTCATTTGAGAAGATTTTACTCAAAATAAGTGCAATAATCTGCCAGTGCAGTAAGACAATTGCACTTGGTAAGACTTTTTGAAACCGTGATATATATTCTCAAACAAGCGGTCTGAACAATCGCATTGTCTTGTTGCACTGGCAGATTAATGCACTTATTTTTTAAAAAGCATTTTGATTGATCTTGATTGTTATATGAATCTCAAAACAAGTTCAATTAGATCTAAGGTTGCAAGACTCGGTTATATGGACTCTTTTTGCGGGGATCCAGCCAAGAACAAGCAGGTTTTACCTAGTAAATCTGAAAGTGATTGTATACATTGCAAAAACTGACATCTAGCATATTTTCCATTGATTTGAGCAGGTAAGTGGGATCTTTTGCCAATAGATTTTATGATTTACATATAAAACATACAAAACAATTGTTATCTCATTGCAATTGTTTTATTCTTAGATCAGTTTTTGGAGTGTATCTATCATATCCTTCTGCTTATATGAATAAGGAATTATTGATAGTTTGAGTCGCCACTTGTCAGCATATTTACTCCACGGCACACCTCCCTCCCTCATTTGGTGAGTAGTTTCCTGGTTATGTCATTAACGGCCTGCAAAGAAAATGTCAGGTGCTTTTAGCTGTCATCACAAATGGTAGATATAAAAAAAACTGCTGGTCAGAGTTGCTGAGAGCTCCAGTGAAAAGGCTTATGAAACAGAGGCCTCTAATTGCTGCACTTCTCTCCTGAGGCAACAGATTCGGCGCCCACGTTCTCCTGCTGCAGCTGCAGGTAGAGGGGCAGGATTCAGTGGGAGTCGTCCCTTCGTGGACGGAGTCAAAGCAGCCCGCTGTTAGAGAAGAGTTCTGTTCACAATGAGACACATAGCTTCAGGTTTCCTGGAAAGACGAACCATCCATAGCTTTTTAAGGCAGGTAGAAAAACAAACAAAGAAAGGAAAGCTTTGCTTTTTCTGTTAGTAAAGGAAGACTACTTTATTAAGGAAAGAAATGTGACAGCAGTTTATATTTTTATGTGCTTTGGATTCAAAATTACATCATTTATCAAAAATATCTAACTGAATATGATGCTTTTCAAGGATTGCAGAATAGATTGAAATTATTTGTGTGAGAGGATGTGCTTTGAAACTATTTGTTCTGTAAAGTGCCTGAAATTACCTGTGTTAATTGATGCTATATGAGTTAAATAAACTAATGGGATAAGTGATTTTGCCAGGCGGAAATGAATGAGTTCCAGGGGGTCTGTGTAGCCAGAGAAGCTTAGATCTGATCCAGGAGGCTGGATCCCCAGGGAAGAAAAGGAGAACTTGGTCCATGCATCTTACAGTGACTGAAGAGAAGCCAAAAAGGCACAAACCAGGGACTTTAAATCCAAACAGCTTGAGTGTTTTTAGGTGAAACTTATACCAGAAGGAGAGCTGGAACGGACTTCAGAGCAATGAGAGATAAGATTTCAGAACAAAAGCATCAATGAACATAATCAGCGTTAAGGAAACTAGAAACAAATCTCACACTGGACGGCCGCAGTTTACCACCTGGTTAATACCCAGGTAAAGATTGCACCATGACATGTGCAACTTGTGGCCACGCCACTGGAGCTGTTGCCAAGGCTTGTCAGATTTTTCATCACGGACACGGGCGCAGGAACACGCTGACACACATGCAGGCGCGCAGCTAAGTCCCCTCCATAGCTGAGATGTATGCATGTTTTGTTTATGGAGTTTTATATAAGGCTGACAGTGAAACTATTTCAGCCTGTATCAGCAGCTTTATCGGTGCATATTGGCAGTTGCAGCTGCCCCACTTATTGCAATCAGTCAGACATACCTGCAACCATATGCATAGCGTAGCACATGCATTTAGAAGAACATATTTCTAATTAACTAATTCATTAAGTGAACTCTTCAGTTTAATATATAGGTAAAGTCACCGACTAATTATATTAACAGTCAATAAAAGTCATACGCATCACTATTAATCCTTTTATTCTTTTTCAGAAGCATTACAGCGTTTTAGGGCCTTTTAAAGTAGGTTTACAGTGTAAGACTGGGAAAGAATTTCCAATTGAGTAAAATTATCTAACCTGCATCATAAATATTATATTATTTTTGTATTATTTACAGATAAAACAGGTGTATTAATTAATTCATGGTTTTATTTTTTAATGTCAGTCCTAGGAAGAAGCAAGAGCATATTTTTTTCACAATATCCAAGGTACAATGACTTAAAAAAAAAAACTAGAATTTTTCAAATTCTATTCAACTATTGGTCAAGACCACTTTACAAAGCAAGGGTCTAACTGCTTCCACAAAGGGCCCTGTGACTGTAAGTTTTCATTCCAACCAAATGGCAGCACAACAGACTCCATTCATCTTATCAAGTCTTCAAGTTAAGACCAGGCATGATGAAAGGACTGATCTGCAGCCAGAGCACCCTTTATGGAATGGGTACGCCTTTAAGACCCCTACCTTAAACCAAAAGTGAGCTGCCCGGGGGCTAAATATGACGAAATGGTGAGGCTGAGAACTTCAACAATTAAGAGACTTCAGTTAGTTAGTTTGTTTTTCAAATCTGGCAAATACTTTTAAATTAAAACACCTTTTAAACGGAAAATGTCTGTGTTTATGATTTGCCAGACACATGATTGGATAAAAAAAAACCTTCAAGATTCACATCTACAGCTGGGAAGATCATTAGTCTGCCCTCTGCTGTCTGTAGAGAATCTGTACTGTTCCTTCTGCCTTAGGAAAACACACTTAACCCACTCAAGGACCTGGTCATTCCTTGAATTGCCCTCTGGCAGGCGCATCAGGACAATAAAATCAAGGACAGGGTGAAGAACAGTTTTTATGCCAGGGCCATTATTCTACTTTATGGACAAAGCCATACAACAAATAAAAAAGGCTAGACATTAACATACCCATGCAATAACCACATGGGTTATTTGTCATATTTTTTTATTTATGTACTTTACGTTGTTAATCTTTTTAATTTCTATGCACATCACATTGTAACTACACCTATCTAAATGGATCAAAATTCAATAAAAAATCCAGCACATCTGAGAGAAAAACACCTTGCAAAGCTATTGACATGATCAAAAGTGAACATAGTGCACTATTTATACACACAGTGGGCATCACATTTGAGTATCCTGGTACATTAACACTTCTACTGGCATACTTCAGTGCAAGATCTACATTTATAGTAGATCGACATTGCTATAGTCTATTTTTCATTGCATTTAAATTTGAAATGCAATGAAATGCAATCTTTCTGTATGTCTGCTTCTGTCTCCTTGAACCTCAGCAGATGGCCGCTCACACTGAGCCTGGTCCTGCTGGAGGTTTCTTCCTGTTAAAAGGGAGTTTTCCTCTCCACTGTTGCTACAAGAATACTTGGTGGGAGGGATCGCTTTGGAATCAATGAATCGATGCAATCAGCTGGTTTTCCTTAGATAAAAAAACTTTGACTGAATCTGACTGTATGATCTGATTGTATTGTCTCTGTAAAGTGCCTTGAGATGACATGTTGTGAATTGGCGCTATAGAAATAAACTGAATAGAAGGGAAAATTTAATTTGATTTGTGCAGGAAAATTCTTCTCAGGTTATGTTTGTACCAAAAATATCCTTATTCAGCCCTCCTCTGGGTGAGCTCTTTTGCTTGATGGCGGCAAAATGATAGCGGCTAGGACCGTGGAATAATACATTAGACAACATACTGATCATCTCTGTCTATTTCATAACCATTCAGTACTTTTTTTCGCCAGCAGAGTTTTCTTCAGTGACCCATTTCTTTCTACAAAAGCTTATGTAAACAGTTGCATAAAGAGAAAGTTTTAAGTCTGGGTTGGTGGAGGGTGCGGAATTAATGTTTCCAGATAAAATGACTCACCCACTTCAATTAATTAACTTTTTAACTTGACCTGTAAATGACCCCTCTCTTCCATTTATTTCTTTAAAAGCATTATGTTTCACTGTCCCTGGAAGGGGTTTTAACCGTGGTTGACATTTATGGCTCAGTTTTTATATACCCTATGGTTTTTACTACATGTCTTCTTACAAAGTCCCCAGATGATTAAATCCTTGGGAAACTGTGGTGCTAATTCTAAAATGCAAACCTTGCATATAATGGTAAACACATTTGAGCCATAATATTAAGATTGAGACTTCTAGCTCATAAATTGTAGATGTTGTTGACATATTTCTATTTTTTTTGTTGTAAAACTAGTGAAGAAATACAATAATATTCTGAAATTGTGCTGCTTGAGGCTGCTGCACATTGGAGCAGTTCTGCTCCTTTGATTATGTGCTTTGAAAGAAATTTCATTTCCACCTTTTGTGAATAAAGGTTTCTTTTTTTGGAAATAACTCGAACATTAGTTAAGAAAGAGGTGCAAATGATGCAAGCAGGAGCAAAAAGAAGAGAGACAAGGAGAAATTTGAAGTGAGATCTTCTAGAAAAACTATGGGAAAAGTCCAAGACCCTGCATGGACCCATTCAAAATATTAGCAATGCAATATTCAGTGTTTCACTGAGACATGGCTGCAGAATAATATGTTCGACTCAAGCACTTTTCTCCTATAGGCTTTTAGGCAAGACAGAAATTTAAAGAACTTTGGCAAAAGCGAAGAAAAAAGATCAAGCTTGTGGGATGTTAATGTGGAAATTTGTCTCTGCAGCCTGTAAACTAAACTGCTGGCAATATAGTTTGGCTATGTTGTTTACCGAGAGAGTACATCAATATGATATATGTAAGCAGTTATGTCCACCCATGTGCTGTTGCTAACTCTGCGTGTGTAATGTTTTAAGTTCAGCATATTTTTTTCAAAATAACAAATTTTTTTAAAGAAACAAAGAGTATTACATTCAAACTGCTTCGATAACAAGGCATTAAAAGTTCATATTATCAAGGATACTTTGTCCAGATGGGGATATAAAGGGAAGCTCTGTGTTTACATCTTTAGACTTTCTCTCCCCAATTCTGTCCTGAGAAGAGATAGTTCGGAAAACAAATTTTAAATAACACTTTATAATGTTTATATATGAAATAACTACAAAACATGAGAACAGATTTAACAGAATTGTTATCTTACTTAGACCAGGTACAATGATAGTGCTAACCATCAGACTTTCTTCATCGGAGAGTTAGCCCTGAATAACAGCTAAAGAAGCATTTTTATACATTTGCCACATCATGACATCATTACACATGTTTGTAAAAGAGTAGACATCACAGGCTCCAGCCATATCAAGATAACACAGTATTCTAGAAAGAGGACAATCCTAATGTATACTGACAAGGCTCTCGGTTAAGAAGGATCCACTCTGTCTGTATGCCAATATTTCATTTCCAAATCTTGTCCTAATTAGATAAACTGCTCAGGAAAACATTAGCCTTAACATATAAAAAGGCAGCTATTATTATGGTTAAAAAGCACATACAGAAATAATTCTAAATAATATTTAAGACAAGAACAGTTTCTCTCAGGCAAACTTTTGTCTTGAATATCCATTGATATTAGCTTGAGATGCATGATAAGTATCTTGTCTAAAGCCTGTGAAATTTTTGCATTTCCTAGGATAGGAAAACCATTATTGACTAGACAGAATTTTCTGCAAGTCAATGAATCAGTGCAGATTTCTTGAAAATTGCACAAAAACAAGTCCAACGTTTTGTTTTCTTCAGATATCTACTATAATAAAGCATTAATTAAGATGAACATCTTTAGGTCCTTGTCACTTGAAAATTTTCTTTCAAAGAGAAATCAGAAACAACTCTGATAATTAATTGTAAATTTTAAGGTAAGCATTCCAAATTTTACTCTATATTACAATCAAATTAGCTTGTTTTTTGCCACAAACTTTTTTAAAATGCATAATATAAAAATAATCATTGCTTCACATGTTTCACAATTTGTAACTGTCATGATCTTGGCGCTGATGACTGGCTTAATTACTAATTTCATTCACCTGTCTAACTCCGCCCAGTTTCTCATTACTGTTCACCTGATCCACCTGCTCCTGCCTTTATTTAACCAGCTCTCTACCAGTCATCAGTGCCAGATTATTCTTGAGACGGTGGTGAGAGTCTGCTAGCATTACCTTAGTGTTTCTGATTACCTGTTCTGCCTCTCCACCGCTGAGCCCTCCTGTTCAAGTTTCATCTGTTTTTACCTGCCTACTTCCATTCATCAGCCCAGATTAGTTATGAGCCAGTGGTGAAAGTGATTCAGCTTGACCTTAGTGTTTCTGATTACCTTATCCTGACCTGTTCTCCCTCTCAACCACTGAGCCTGCCTATTCCCGTCTGAAATGTTTGCCTGACCTGTCTTTGTACTCCTTCAGGATTCTGCCTGTTTGCTGAACTTTGAGCTGCTTCCTGTAACTGACCTGGATTTCCCTTCGGAACCTCTTCTGACTTCTGATCTCCTGATTCTGAATCCATGTCCTTGACACCGGCTTTCGCTTCACCCTCTGGATTATCTGCCCTCCTTAGTCGAGCCGTCTCTCGTATCCTGCCTGTTTTCTGTCCTCTGGGACTGCAGCATCTGGGACTCTATGGACGGCGCCCGACGCATCTTGTTGGCAGCCGACTGGTTTGGAATCTACCTTGTTCTTTGGGCACGGACTGAACTATTAAACCAGGTTAGTGACTCACGTTCATAATCATCCTCCATCAGATAAAAGTGGTCACTAACCTGTTTTTCCCTCCTGCAGGGTTGCTGCCTTAGTCATCCTTGCTGTTATGGCAGATCCGCTGTTTGAAAAATAAAACCTTTTAAAATATCCGACTGTCTGTCTTTCGTGAATACTGGTTCCACTGTTCCGAACCGTGACATTACCATGAATTATAACAATGATGTTACATTTAATTTTTATACAACTTATAAATCAAAAAATTAAGTTTCTATTTATTAAAACTATTACTATCTATTAAAAATACCCCAATAAAATGTGTTGTTTTCACCTTGATACATAGAAAATGCTTATAAAACAATTTTCAACTGTATCATAAGTATATGTCTGTAAATTTAAGGTTAACCTACAGCAGTCTTTGATCTTCTGCAGACTGCATCAACTCACTGACTTATAGAATTTGTTCCTCCTCTGGTCACAGTAGACATTTGCTTACAATGTGCTGTTGAATCTGCAGCAGTCCGTTACACCAAGCATGCAGCGACAGTGGAGAGGAGTAACTTCCTTTCAAAGAGAGGAAACCTCCTGCAGAACAATGCTTAGTGTGAGCGGCCACGTGTCGAGGCCGACTAGAGGTTTGAGGAAACAGCAGAAACATTAAAGCAGAGTTCCTCCGTTGCAGTCCTGGAGGTCTGATGTTCTGCACCTTTTAGACATATCTCTGTTTCAACATATCTAAGTTAAATAATCAGGTCATCATCAGGACTCTGGATAACATGTTTGCATACTAAGGAAGTAATTCAGCCATTTGATTCAGGTATGGAAGCAGAGACATCTATACATCGAGCAACCCTGCACTAAATGGACACGCAGTTTAGTGTGGAAACATTAATTAGATTATTAATTAGATTAGTTTCTGGACCTTCATAATAACACAGTAAGGACACCATCAAATGTTATTGGACACACAGTTTGCCACTACCCACAAGGGTAACTTGTCACCTAAAATTGGGAACAGAACTTGTATAGAGGTCCAGCAGTTCAGCCCATTTTGTTTTATGCTCACAGTCCAAGTCGCTAAAGCCAGCTACTTAACATTCCTCATGATCCTCAGCTGTAAATGACTGTTGGATACAGGCCCAGAAACTCTGCATCTGCTCTCATATTATCACTGTAATTAGAACTCAGCTATATCGCCAACTGCAGCCATCTTTGCCACTCTTTATTCTATAGGCTTCTGTATCAGAACCCTCTTTATGGGATACTTCTCTGCACACTTTATATTGGAGCATTTCTCCCTGACAGCAAGATCAGACTCATCACCTGAACCAGTGACGGCCTGAGTAGCAAGGTGCCTCAGTTAAGGACAAGTGTTTTTTTTTTTTTTATTGTGAGTTATTAATGGCACTAGTGGCTCATTTTTTGACAGGAAAGGGGGTATGAGGGAGGGGGAGAGACATGCAGCAAAGGACCACAGGCCGGATTTGAACCCTGGTCGGCCGTGTCAATTACTAAGGCCTCCGTACATGGGTTGTGCTCACTAACCACTACGTCAACTACATGCCCTTTTTAGCTATTTTTAAAATGTTTTTTTACGTTTTGTGTGTTGGATCCAGGTTCTAGCAGCCATTTTTGTTATGTCTCACATTTCTATAAAGTAAAGGGACCTATTACTTTAGTTATTTTATGCCTCAAATTGTAACATTTTATTTTATTTCATGGAACTGCCGGGGTCTTTAATGTCTCCAAAAAATCAAGCAAGTTATGAATAGATTGAGAGAAATAGACTCTAAAATAGTATTTCTTCAGGAAACACATCTTCTTGATGAGAATAGTTTAAAGGTGAAGAGGAGGTGGAGGGGAAATATTTATACAGCACCATTCACATCTTATTTCAGAGTTATGACCCTAATGCATAAATCTGTGCCACTGTAAATTAAAAACATTATTAAAGATAAAAGAGGAAGGTATTTAATACTCCAAGGCTCCTTAATGTGGGAAAATCTCATTTTAACAAATATAACAATGTAGATGACAGTAATTTTTACCACGATAAATCCCTCACTCTTTCAACGCTTAAAAGATCACACATAATCGGGGGAGACTTCAACTGTACATTAAATCCAAACTTTTACAGATCAACTGGACTAGATCAGTCACATGTTAATTGTAGAGCTGCAATTCATAGAATGATGAAGGAGCTGAAACTGTCAGATGTTTGGAGAGCTAATAAAACATACTCCTGTTACTCAAGCACTTTCAAAACTCACTCCAGAATAGATTACTTCTTAATTTCTACAGAGTTGCAGTTTAGAATTCAAGATTGTTTCTATGATAATATTGCAATTTCAGATCATGCTCTATGCTGTCTGATCTACAAAGATGATAGATTAAAGAGAGACACGCCAAGATAGCAATTTCAACAGAAATGGTTACAAGACAAAAATTTTGTGGAATATCTAGAAAAACAGATCAATGAATTCTTCCTAACTAATACAGAAACAACAGCATGTATAAAATGGGAAGCGTTTCCTTAGAGGACATATTATCAGTTATACAGGGTCTAAAACAAAACAAAATGAGA
This sequence comes from Cyprinodon variegatus, assembly GCF_000732505.1. NCBI lineage: Eukaryota > Metazoa > Chordata > Actinopteri > Cyprinodontiformes > Cyprinodontidae > Cyprinodon > Cyprinodon variegatus. Next base: position 33,579 of record NW_015151681.1, read on the forward strand.
GATATAGAAAACAATTAGAAAATAAAATAAAGGTAATTCAAGCTAAAGTAAACAAAGAAAATGAACCACAACTAGAAAAGGAATTATTGATTTTGAGAGCAAAATATGATAAGTATTCAGCCTCCAGAGCAGCAGCAAGTCTTTTACAACTCAGACAAACATTTTATGAACAGGGTAACAAAGCGGGCAAACTACTGGCAAATAAAACAGCTGGAAACAAAACAACCAATAACATCTATTATATCAAATGATCTAATATTACAGGATCCCCAAGAAATTATTGTAGCCTTTAAGAACTATTTTGAAGAATTCTATAAAACACAAATAAACATAAAATTAGAAAACATAAATACATTTTTAGAAAACTTAAATATACCTTAATTCTCTAAGGAAGATAAGGAAAACTTAAATCAAGAAATTACAACAGAAGAAATAGGATAAGCCACTGACAATATGAAATTAGGGCAAAGAGCAGGCCCAGACGGTATACCAGTAGATTTATATAAGACCTTCAAAGACAAGCTTTTGTCCCCATTATTAGACATGTTTAAAGAAATTTTCCACTCCAATTATCCCCCCCTTAATTAATGCCACCATGATAATCCTATTGCCAAAGCCAGGTAGAGCCCCAAATAAATGTGAGAAGTTCAGGCCGATTAGTTTATTGAATTCAGACTTAACCCCTAGAACCCTACGGACTCACCGGTGGTTCCAGCTGCCATGTGACCTCGTAATTTTAACAAACCCCCAGTATTGATGTAAAAAACATATTTGGCACAGTTTGGTGACATTTTTGGATAAATGTGCCAAAATGGCCNGGCATGGCAAATAAAACAGTTGGAAACAAAACAACCAATAACATCTATTATATCCAATAATTACAGGATCCCCAAGAAATTAATGTAGCCTTTAAAAACACAAATAAACATTAAATTAGAAAACATAAATACAATTTTAGAAAACTTAAATATACCTTAATTCTCTAAGGAAGATAAGGAAAACTTAAATCAAGAAATTATAACAGAAGAAATAGGATAAGCCACTGACAATATGAAATTAGGGAAAAGAGCAGGTCCAGACGGTATACCAGTATAAGACCTTCAAAGACAAGCTTTTGTCCCCATTATTAGACATGTTTAAAGACATTTTCCACTCCAATCATCCCCCCCTTAATTAATGCCACCATGATAATCCTATTGCCAAAGCCAGGTAGAGCTCCAAATAAATGTGAGAACTTCAGGCCGATTAGTTTATTGAATTCAGACTTAAAGATAATCTCCAATTTGTTAGCACAACGACTACAAAAAGTTTTACCAAAGAAAATTGACCGAGATCAAAATGGGTTTATTTTGGCTAGGAAAGGCTTTCATAGCGTGAGGCGAGTATTAAATATAATTCATTATAATAAAGGCACTTCAGACTCAGCTCTCTTATCGTTAGATTCCGAAAAGGCGTTCGATAGGGTTCACTGGAAATATCTCTTCCAAGTTATGGAGAAATTTATTGTGCAAACAACTTTGTAAAATGGGTCAAAATATTATGCAGTAATCCCTCAGCTGAAATATTAACTAATAGAAACATATCTAAGCCGATAAAGCTTAATGGAGGCTGCAGACAGGGCTGCCCATTGTCACCTTTATTATTGACTTTGGCAATAGAGCCTTTTGCTATTGCCATTCGCTCACACCCTCACCTCACTGGAATTACTGTTAGATCTATAGAGCATAGGATCTCCTTGTTCGCAGATGATTTTATCTTGTTCATATGAAAATGAAATTAATTCATACAACTTATCATGGAAATAATAAATCATTTAGTGAGATTTCTGGATACAAAGTAAACAAAAACAAATCCTCTATTCTTTTAATGAATGTAAATGAAAGAACCAGCTCAAGACAAAGGACTTCAAATGATTCAGGATCTTTATGAACCAGACTCAGACATACTAATGAACTTTCTGGATTCGAAACATTTCTGTAAATATCTTCAACTAAGAAACTTCATAAGAACGAATCAAAATAATAAGTTGACGAAGCCAACTTGCCTTTAGAAAGAACGTGGACGTTCAGTTTTGCTTTGCTCCTTGTTTTCTAGTTTTTTATGGTTTAATTCTTAGTTTATTGTGTTCTTTAGTTTCTTCTCAGTTACTGTCTTAGTCTTGGTTCTGTTATGTTTTCTTTTGAGTGTTCAGTTTTACTTTACTCCTTGTTTTCTAGTTTTAGTGGTTTTATTTTTATGTTGCTGTGTTCTCTGGTTAATTCTTAGTTATTGTTTCAGTCTTTGCTCTGTTATGTTTATCTTTTGAGTTTTCAGTTTTACTTTGCTCCATGTTTTAAAGTCTTAGTGGTTTTATTCTTATTTTGTTGTGTTTTCTAGTTATTTTCAGTTTTCTAGGTTTTTATTAGTTGCCCTCTGCTGCCCTCTTGTGTTCTCCTTTTTCCCTAGCTCCTTTTCTGTTCTGCTTTGTGCACACCTGTTCCCAATCTGCTCCTTAGTCCTCTCTTTGTCTCAGTCTCCCTTAAATACCCTCTCTGTTCTGTCCTTCTTTGCTGGTTCCTCGTCAAACTTCCTCCAACTCCGTCTCTCTGAGCCTTCCTCCTTGTGATTATGATCCCTTGATGTCTCCATGGTTTCTGGTTTGTCTTGACTCGTTTTCTTGTTTGGATTTTTTGACTCCTGGTTTCCTGTTTGTTTTTGGACTTTATTTTCATTTTTGGATTTTTGGATTACCTGCCTCTGTTCTCAGTAATCTCATCATTAAATCCACAAGAAATTCACCTCTGCTTTTGAGTCAACAAACCACAACCAAATCCTGACAGTTACAAATTTCAGAAGGATCTCATGATAGACTTAAGGCTTGGAAAGAAGACTTATCGATTGAGTTAACAGAGGAAGATTGGCAGACAGCATGTAAATTGGTCCACAACAGCTCTATTAATACAGTTCTTAAAATGATTCAATAATAATGGCTAACGTGAATTTACATAACACCAGTAGACCTCAATAGGTATAACAGGGAGATACCTGATGTATGTCCAAAGTGTACAGTGGATAGAGGAACTTGGATTCATTGTGTGTGGTACTGTAGGAAAATTATATTGTTTTGGAAAGAGGTAAAAGATGCAATTGAGGAAATTATTTCCAAACAAATAATTTTTTTGCCAAGGTTGTTTGTGTTTGGATTATGCCCTGAAAAACATATTTACACAAAAAATTAAGGAGTGTTTATAAACTTAAGTTTGCTAAATGCAAAGAGATGTGTATCAATGTTTTGGAAAAAGACTCACAGGCCGAGCATAAACCAATGGCTGCAGCAGATGTTATCTGTCCTCCCTCTGGAAAAAATCATCTATATATTAAAGGACAAACAAAACCTGTTTGAATCTATTTGTAACTCCTTCATTAATTATGTCAAGACTGAATATTTTTCAAAAAACGGTGCAAGTGATTGAGTAACATGTGAACCGCAGTTCTCAAAGAGAATTTATTGGAGGACAGATACTGTCAAATTTAATTCTCAGTATAAGAGGCTAAGCATCAAATGTGATCAGTCGCATTGGAACAAATGTTGTGTGAGTCTGTATTTTATTTTGACTTGAACAGTAACATAACTATTGCTGTGGTCATATTTTGTATATTGTTCAAGATGTTTGTTTAAATTGCTAAAATTTCAATAAATATATTTTGGGGGGAAAAAATGTTACCCTTAGAATAACTTTGTCAACCTTATCTGGAAATTTACTGAGTTTCCACACAAGTATAAAGGATGGAATAAAACAGCAAAGTCTGCTATTTCAGAACCTCTCAGTACTAACATCCTACTGGCTGAAAAGAACAAAGATTTTACTTTTCCTATATTTACCCTGCAGCATTGTCTGTGCTGGTCAAGTCATTTTCCATCTTATTACATAACTACCATTCCAATGATTAACAGCAGTTGCTTCATCTCAAGTCATCTGCATAAAACTACGCCTACATATCGATGGGCTCTGCAGTTTATAATCTGATTCACTATCCAGCAGGTGAAGGTATTAAAGAGGCATTCATGTAGAGTACATCTCCATAATCAATAACCAGGAGAAAGGCTGACTCCACTCATTTATTTTGCTTTTTGCATTTTCAGCAGGTGTCACGCTGAAATGTCTCCTCACCCAAAGAAATGTTCTCAGTAGTTGAACATTGTGGTTAATTTCTATTCATGGAATTTTTGCACAGACTGAGTTTCAGTTTCGGTATTCAGATCTCTATGTCCTTTCGTGATTCAGAAGTGTTTCCACTAACATTTTCCACAAATCTAAGCATTTTCTGGTTGACGGAACAAACAAATGATATATTAGGGGTTAGAGTTAGGGTTAGGTACTACAGGGATGAATATTAGGGACTATTCCCTATACTAAATATATACATCCAATTATATAATTAGACAGAATGGGATGAGTTTTACTGTTACGCTGATGATACTCAGCTATATTTGTGCATAAATCCTGCTAAAACGAATCCATTACATACACTACAGGCATGTTTTGAAGACACAAAAGCCTGAAGGCCTTTAAATGTTCTCCTTTTTGAATTCAGACCAAAATAAAGAGGTTGTCTTTGGACCAGAAGCTCTGAAAAAGAATCTTCATCTTCATCTAAATGAAATTAAATTGATCTCAGATTATACTTGTAAAAAAGCTTATTTTTTTCGTAATAATCCCATAATAATTTTTGTTTTCTATAATTTCCCTCTTCCATCTCCGCAATATTACAGAAAAATTTACAGGGGTGATGCTGAGAAACTAGTCCTTGCATTTGTTACTTCAGGGCTGCAATACTGTAATTCTTTACTATCAGGAAGTCCACAAACTGTAGTTAAAAGCCTTCAGCTGATCCAAAATGCTGCAGCCAGAGTTCTGATAAAAATGAAAAAGAGAGATCATATCTCTCCTATCCTGGCTTCTCTTCATTGGCTTCCTGTTAAATCCAGAATAGAATTTAAAATCCTCCTTCTTAAATTGTACTATTCCTTAAAGGAATAGTACACCCAAAACATGATTAGCCTTGATTTTCTACTCACCCCCATGCTGAACAACACTCTGGAGTACTTTTTTGATATCTCAAATGCATCTGGAGATCTGGGAGGCTTCTTGCTGTCTGCTGACATTCAAATAATGGATGTCTGTGGCGCCCGAGGCAGAAAGGTCCATAAAAGTCCACAAAAAACGTGTCAATATTCCTCCATACTGCTCGTCCAATGTATTCCAAGTGTCCTGAGTGGGTAGCGTCCAGAATTTACTCGAAACGAAGTCATTTAGAATGTTTTTAGAGCATAAACAGTAGTGTATAGGATTTCCTGAAAGCGCGCACCTGCGCGTTTATGACGCTACGGAAGCCGCCAGACCAAACCAGATGAAAGTGCGCATTCAGCGTCTGCTCTGCTTTTAATGCAAGCGTAGAAGAAGAAATGTGCTGTTTACCTGTGCAATGAAAGAAACAACGAAAGAAAAATGTCTGAGGACTTCAGTGTTGAGGAAGAGCATGAGTTCTTTGCCGAGCTGAATGCGCTGGTTTGGTTTGCCGGCTTCCGTAGCGTCGTGAACGCGCATGTGCGCGCTTTCAGGAAATCCTATACACTGCTGTTTATGCTCTAAAAACATTCTAAATGACTTTGTTTCGAGTAAATTCTGGATGCTACCCACTCAGGACACTTGGAATACATTGGACGAGCAGTATGGAGGAATATTGACACGTTTTTTGTGGACTTATTTGAATGTCAGCAGACAGCAAGAAGCCTCCCAGATCTCCAGATGCATTTGAGATATCAAAAAAGTACTCCAGAGTGTTGTTCAGCATGGGGGTGAGTAGAAAATGAAGGCTAATCATGTTTTGGGTGTACTATTCCTTTAAATGGCCAAGCTCCATCTGATATCAGAGATCTGATTGTTCCTTATGTTCCTAACAGAGCACTTCGCTCTCAATCTGCAGGTTTACTAGTGGTTCCTAGAATTTCTAAAAGTAGAATGGGAGGCAGATCTTTTAGTTATCAGGCTCCTCTCCTGTGGAACCAACTACCAGTTTTAGTCCGTGAGGCAGACACCCTGTCTACTTTTAAGGCAAGGCTTAAAACCTTTCCTTTTTATAAAGCTTATTGTTAGAGTTGCTCAAGTTTTCCTGAGCTTTCTCTATAGTTAAGCTGTTATAGGCTTAGACTGCTGGAGGACCTAGAGACCACTTTTCATAAATCTCCTTCATTCTATCTTCATGCTCCCATTTTGCAGCATTTGTTAGTTACCCCATATCATAATCTTCTCTCAGCTTTTTTCTCATCTAGTCTGTTGCCATTTGGCTGTGAACCATCTTGGAGAGAAATATCAGCTGAGTTGCTACCTTCAACAACTCTCATTATGGATGACAGTATTATGCCTGTTTTTTAGTGTTGAATCCAATTTTTTTTCTAGACATAGATATGGGATCATCTTTCACTGTGACTAATCTGATTTGCTCCCTTGGAACTACGACATGGAAACTCAGAACTCTTCTGCTCAATTGTTTCTTACCCAGACAGTCACACATGGAGCTAGTTTACTGCTACATTTTCTAACATAGAAAGTATTTATAGATTAGTGCTTCTCTGTACCATTTCTATGTCTGCTTCTATCTCATTGAGCCCCAAATGAGCCTCGGCAAAAGGTCACTCAGACTAAGCCTGGTTCTACTGGAGGTCACCACAAGCTGATCCCAGAGGAGAGAGTTCTACAGAATCAGTACTTGGTGCTGGTTTTTCTTAGATCGAAACTTTGTACTTTTTATCTGCCTGTATGATTTGATTGAACTCTCTCTGTAAAGCATCTTGAGAGGAAATGTGTGTGAACTGGTTCTATATAAATAAACTGAATTGGTTGTTTTGGATGATGAGTAGCCAAAATATTCACAGTAACTCTGATTTTTTTTTCTTTAAAAAAAATCCTTTATCCCTCTTTCTTGAATGACTGAAAAATATTTTACAGTGATTAAATTCTTCACATAAATGTCTGTTTTTTGCTTGTATTCCTAATTGAAAATGACCTTCATCTGGAGCTCCAACTCTTCATCGTTCCCCTACCCCTAAGCTTTTACTCCCTCAGCAGATTCTACAGCAGTCTAAGGCGGGATTTCCCACCCATTAATCCATAATGGGTGGGAACCAGTGGCGGTTCTAGACCAAATGTACCAGAGGGGGGCCAGCGTGTTTTCATGGGGGCACAGAAAAGCATGAAAAAAAAAAAAAAACAGGGCAAGGGATACAAATAAATTAAGATAGCTGCATGAAGTGAAATTTCTATTCAATTAGGTTTCATTAAAATTCTAAATGTCTTAATAGGTCAATATACATTCAGAATTTAGGAATTTTACTTTTTTTTTTTACTTAATTTAAGTTGAAATTATAGTTTTCTATAAAATCTGAATTAGATTTTAAGAAAAACTTAAAATTAGCTGTAAAAAGTAGAGTATTTTTTTTTACATTTGTTTTGGAAAAAAAAACATTTAGCAGATTAAACCTGGGATTCTCTCTCAATACCACTTATGCTATGTTTTTAAACAGTTAATAAAACAGAATTTATAAAGAAAAAAATTAAATACATCCAAAGGATCTATCAGTAACCATGTCTGTTCCAGCACATATCATCATTAGAATTTCTTTGAGTATTATGTCTTCAGTACAGGGGCCATAAAAGGGGCCAGGACTTGATATACAGGGGCCCTGGCCCCCGTTGGCCCCTGTATAGACCGCCCATGGTGGGAAAAGTTCTAGCCTTAATCAAAGAAGGCAAAGGTGCTTGGTTTTCCTTCCCCTTTATTTTATTTTCAAATGATTATCTTATTCTTTTCTCTAATTATAGTCCAGCACATCTCCACTTTCTGCACCTTCTTATCCTGTTTTATCTCTTCTCGAATCTTCACTTCAACAATGTTCAAACTACACAGATCAAAATCTGTTTACTTTCTGACCATTACACACGGATGCTGAATGGATCCTGCTAAAGGATGGGTTTTAGTAGAATAAAATCAAACGTAATGGGAACACTGAGTAGACCAAATCTAATAAGCAACAAGAAAATGCCACCATTTGTTTCCTTTTTGTTTCTATCAGTGCTGAGCGTAAAGCTCTGAGAAAGGCCCAGCTGTGTTGCTCTAGTCTGGAGTCGGACTCCTTGGCAGCGCCCTGAAGTGCAGAGAACTTCTCCTGGCAGTCTCCTTATCTGAATGGGACAGAGGAAGCTCTTGATTGTCAGGAGGAGGAAGACAAACTCTGGGATTCTAATAATAGCGGCTTAAAAATAGCCTCAGGCTTAGGTTTTGACAGGGAGGTGATAGCTGTTATAATGCAGCTTGATCAGCTTAAGGCTGACAGACACCCACTGTCACCTGAATCCGGGCTGAGCAGCAACTCTGCCCCAATCAGATGTTGTTGTCCACAGTTATTTTACAGGTGAAGAGTTTAAAGTACCAAAGAATAGCAGTGATAGCATATGCCACATAGGTGTAGGAGAGAGAAGTGAGAGATCAGCGGTTTTAAAATCAATCGGAGAGGGACATTTTTTTTCCAAGGATATCATCCAGAGACAAATGTCAGGGTTGCACTGAGTATATTGATGGATAAATATAGAGAAGGTCTGAAGCTGCTGCTTTGTGTTTGTGTGGATCTAAAGATTCAGCTTCAGGGGATAATAAATGTATGGAGTGTATTTTCTTTCATTAATGTTGCAAGAAGTGAACATCTTTTGTAAATGGAAATTTAAAGAAAATCCAAACCAGAAATTTAACTTTAAAAAATATTTGATAAAATAGGTTCTGAGAGTGACTGAGAGTCTGTTTTCTTAATTTATATTTTAGTTTTTTTCCCCCACAATTTATTTTATTACAGATTTTATATTTAAATTTTACATTTCCATTTTTCAGATTGAGTTTTATGTGTTGCATTCTTTTCAAATTGTGCTTCATAGTTAACGCTTTTCACTTCAAGCACAATATGTCAGGGTTTGGCACTGATGATTGATATTATCATTTACTCGTGTCGCCTGTCAAATCTGGCGGACAGCTGATTACGCTAATGTTGTCAGGTGCAAAAATAGGGTTACAGTTAAAATGTTTTTCAGTTTGATTTCCAGATTGCATTTTCTTTCAAATTCTAATTTGCAAAATGTGTGTTTTAATTACCCCTTATAAAAAGGTGCTCTTTGCTATTATTACCAGTATTTTCAATTATTGTAAAGCACAGTTTATAATTACTTAAAGAAGTCAAAGCAAAGCAGACGACATGTACAAAAGCAGTCTTTATTGGTTTACAAATGAGTAACCTGGAGAGATGAAAAGATTTTCTAGAAAAATTTAAAATGAGAAAAAAAGCAAACTGGATCAACAAGTGATGCACGATTTATTTTGATCCAACTCCTCACATTTATCACTGACTTTTATTGTTTAATCTATATGTTTTTTGGGGCACATGGCCTTCTTATCTGAGTGAGCTGAAGTAGCCAGAAGTAGAGGCAACTGGGAGCTATTCCTGTTGCAAGCGCGTCTTTCTTTTCCACCGTCTTCACTTTCTTGTTCAGGAGGAGGAAACATCTGTAAATTTCAATGACTGGATGCAGTCAGCTGAGCCTTCTTATATATATTGCATTTCAAAGATTTGAGACTACATTGCAATTAGGATCAGGAAATAAACAGGAATGCATTAGTAAAATACTGGTTTAAATAAAATAGTTTGTGGATCAGTGGATTTTGGACCAAATAAACAGGATTGGATTTTAACTTGTTTTTTAAGCCACTGGAGAAAGATTAATAATATTAATAAAGATGATAACAATAATTAATAATACTAATAATAATTCCTCCTGGCCCGTTTTAACAATCATGTTTCAGTTGTACTTTGTCCGTGAGACATTATCTCCGGTCTACATTTTAAGAGTAGTGTTTGGCAGTTTCCAAGCAACACTCACTGCCACGGTCACACAAACATGCGTCATTTCCTACAGACAAAGACTCCTGAGCGCGTCCCGTTGCCCGCTCTCCTCCAGCTGCGCTCACACAGAGAGGACCTCAGTCTGCTGCAGCATCTGTTTCTGCATGGAGAAATATTCCCCGTTTAAACGGACTGGTGTGTTTTAAACATTTAGGATCCACCTAATGAAGACTGCTCTTTGTTGAGTTGGACTTGGTTTTAGGTGTCAGCGGACCTTCTGAGGTGCGCCCAGTCCGGCTTATGTTAGGCACTGAATAAGAAGAGGATTAAACAGTGATTTGCCTGTTTTTTCTTTGGAAGCACAGCTGCCTCATATGGGTGAAATGTGTCCGTTTGCGTGATAAACGTAGAGCACATCAGCGCCTTTACGCACATTGATCCCCGCTCACCTGTTGATGCCTGACTCCCACCGAGCGCTTTAACTTCGCTGATGGAAGATGTGAACTGATCGGCCCCGGAGCAGCTCCCCGATGCGTCCTCAGCACTGAACCCGGCTCTGCTTCTCCGTTATGCGGTAGGATGAGCGCGGATCTAGAGCGCGCTTCCCCCAACGCATCGGTGAACTCCAGCGGCTTAGGGGGCCGTGCGCTCTCGGCAAATGTGCGGAGGCTCCATAACAGCCTCAACCTGCTGCTCAGTGACCTGGAGAGAGAGCAGTTCATCCACTGTCTAAATGTTTACCACGCCAAACGCAACGTCTTCGACTTGGTCCAAACTCTGAAGGTGATTCTGAACTCGCCCGGGAAGCGGCAGCTGCTGCCCATGCTGCGCCTGGTCATCCCGAGGTCCGACCAGCTCCTCTTTGACCAGTACACCTCCGAGGGGCTCTACCTGAACACAGACCTCCTTCCCAGTAACGGCAGCGCGGAAAGCTTTGGGGACGAAGGCGACTTGACTCTGCAAGCCTATGTGAGCTCACTCTGCAAGCTCACGGCGGGCTGTCCGGAACCCACGGCGTCCATGGCCCCGCTGTTCTCTGAGGGCCTCTTTGGAGAGGTGCGCCAAGTTACCCTGACGCGCTCCAGGAGCCACGAGGGTCTGGGCTTCAGCATCCGCGGGGGGGCGGAGCACGGCGTGGGGATCTACGTGTCCCTGGTGGAGCCGGGCTCCTCGGCCGAGAGAGAAGGACTGAGGGTTGGAGACCAGATAGTAGCAGCCAACGACTCTGTGTTTGACGCCGTCACTCACACGGAGGCGGTGAAGGTAAGGAAGGGTTTCATGCCTGTGGAAGTGTGCGTGGTTTGCGGTGAATCCAGCGGTGGACAGTTTCGCTCAGCAGGATGAAGCAGACGCACCGAACCGTAGAGTTCTGGCCTAAAAGCAGCAGGATTGAAAGGCTGCAGTTTTTCTGCACCATTTCACTGTGCGTTCATACCATTTTCATCTTCAGTTTTAATTCAATTTCAGTTTATTTCTATAGCGCCAATTTACAACACATGTCATTTCAAGGCACTTTACAGTTCAACCAGATCATCCAGTCAGATTGATTCAAAGTTTTCTATCTAAGGAAAACTAGTTGATTGCATCGACTCATTGACTCAAAGGCAATCCCTCACACTAAGCATGCTCGTAGAGAAAGTGGAGAGGAAAAACTCCCTTTTAACAGGAATACACAGGCTCTGTGTGAGCGGCCATCTGCTGAAGGCGACTGGGGTTCAAGGAGACTGAAAGAAGCAGAGATACAAAAGGCAACCAGCTCCACAGGCGGCCCTGTCCAGGAAACACACAGCCAGGCAGACGAGCTCCGAGCCAGCTCCCATGAGCACATCCAGCCAGTCACAGTCAGAGAAACAGGACTACACTGAAAAACATGCCTATCTCCAACATCTATAAGCAAAGGTGTTGATGGCAGCAGCACACCTGATACTACAGTCTGCAGAGTAAAGTCTCCCGGTGCTTCATTTCTGAACAGAATAACAAACAAGTCCACAATAGTGCTGCTTCTAACTGTTCCGAACAAGCAGTGAGTGAAGGAACTCTGTCATGCTTTAGATATGAATGCAGAGGCTTTTCTAGCTGACAGGATGGACTCTTTGTTCATGGCATGAATAGATAAAACAAATTCCCTGCTTTTAGCCTGACATCCAGATGAGACATCTGTAAAAGCTCTGATTTTCAATATGTGGAGCGTCTGGTTGTTAGTATTATTCTTATTGATGATGTGTGAGTCAGCTGAACCTTAATAATACCTGCCTGTTGCAAGGAAAGAGTTGATCTAGTTAGGACAGTTCCTCTGCCAGAATAAAAGGTCATCTTCAATAGGAACGTGGCAAAGATTTGGGAATGGAATGAGACTTAGACAACATTTATTGTCATTTTTCTATACACAAAACGAAATTTTGTTTTGTACAGCTCTCATGACTTTTCCATTTTCTTAATAAATAATAATTGAACTTTAGAGCTCAGTCTGTCCTAGAATGCAGGACTGTACTTTCCTTCAGGACTGACAATTACTGTTTTCTACTTCTGGCTATTTTAGATCGCAAATTAAATGTAGAATAATACTAAATATGGGTAATAATATGTTGAAACTCCAAAAGAGATTTGATCCTTAAGAAACGGGTGCAAGATAGCTTGTCCGATATATTGACATCATAAGAGGGGGCGGGGCCATGAGCAGATCTGGTACCTAAACCGGACCCAACCTGATTTAAAATAAATTACTGCATGTTGTCCGACGACAGTGTCTGATTTCACTTGTGCTTCTTCTCCTGTTAATACGGTTAAGCCCTCTGTAGCGTCTGGCACCAGGCTACACGTGATCCAAATCAGCGAATGAGCTGTCAGTCTGGGTTGCTGCTGCTGCTACTTTTAGACGCAGCAGGCAAACCTGTGGCAAGCCGGGCGATGGGAAAGAAGGAGAAGACGATGAAAAAAAGAGAGCAGAGAAAGTGTGGACTGCTGGAAGAACTGCGGTGAACTGGTGAAAGAAAAGTGAAATGG
>NW_015151681.1:49070-51029 GCF_000732505.1 Cyprinodon variegatus
ATCTTTTTTTTTATTCAATGCATAACATGAATACATAAATACGTCATTTTATTTCAGTGTTAAATTCTGTTTAAAGTAACAGTACAATGCTGGATTCAGAAAAACATGTCTAAATGTCTGAAAGGTTGGACACAGGCAAGAGCGTATCTAGATATGGAGTGGGTGACCAACAAGACCTCCCTCATCCTTGGCCCTATCTCAAAGAACTTTTTGAAATAGTCGAAAAATTGAGCTTTCAGTTCATATAGTGGCATCTGGCGTTTTTCTTAAAGGTTACTTTATACTTTTATACTTTAAGTAGTTTTTGGAGCACATACTTTTTCACTTTTACTTGAGTAAAGAGGTCAACTTGATACTTCAACTTTTACCAGAGTGTTTTTATACTGCATTATCTATACTTCTACTTAAGTAACAAATGTGTTTACTTTTGACACCACTGCTCAGTAGTCCTATTGGCCAGCAGTAGTTCAATAGATTTTTTGTTCTTTCCTACTGTGTTTTTTAAATAAACCAGGGGTTTAATTCTGTTTGAATAAGACAACACTAGGATACGGAAACACAACTGAAAGGAGAAGTAATATTTCCCATGTCTGGATTTTAAAAAATACAAAGCGTGTATTACTGTAGTAAAGAAAAAAAGAGGGATGATTCTGGATTGTGTGTATTTGAGAGCGACAAGTTTTTTTTTCCAATTGTTCCACTTATGTCTGTCCAACCAAAACCCACACCAAAAAGTGATGGTTATAAAGCAATCATTCCTAGGTCTCAATAATTTAAGCCTTTCTGCAACCTTTGATTGATTCACACATTTCTTTTTCTGCGCCGGCTTGGTTTGTACAGTTATCAGACCTCATCGAACTCCTTCAAGCCTCAAACCTTCTAAATGTGTTAAAGCAGGTGTCCGTTTCAGGTACTGGAGCAATCTGCATGTGAGTTTTTCCTGTGCTTTATTTAAACATAACATCTTGAATGTTTATATCACGTCTGCCTTATTAAACATGGAAATGTCCAAAACTATCTGTCAATTTGCACCAAAGCAGCAGGCTTCTTTCAACACAATTTTTAAATTAGCAATTCACCTTCAAGCTGGTAACCAATAAAATTAAAACACTGGTCTTATTCCCTGAATATAAGAAACCCGAGTGTGAAACTGCTGTTTTTGCTATAGCATCCTGTGCATTGGATTTTACAGTGGTGGTGAATACAGCCACCTGTTGCTGTGGTTTTTCAATAACATTTCTATAATTTCATTTGTGGGATGATCAGCTCATCAGGCTGATTGCTGTCCTACATTGGATTGTTAACCCAATCAGAAACAGTCAGGAACTATAAAGAGCATCAGCATTGTCTGCTTTAATCTTAGACCTGTTTACAGCCTTATTCAGATAAGTTGTCGTTTTGATCTCAGCGCCGTAAATATAACTATTTTATTTCCCCATAGTAGCTCCCCTTATTAGTTCAAGGCTTCATGTATTGGCAACCTATATATACAAGCCTCTTTGCCACTGAAAAACAATCGCCATTTGGCTCCGTTCCCATTGTCAAAACATGCTGGGTCTTACCCCTCGGTGGCAACTGTGTGGCCTCTGTAGCCCAGCGGCTGTGTGTCTGGTGATACCATCACACAGGGTTAGCATTGATAATGTCACCAGTGCTACAGAAATCAGGAAAGTAAACAATGGAAAACAGCATGTAAGGAAGTCAGAGTGTAGTCAATGTGCTTTATTGTTTTGCTCTGTTATGTGTGTGAATCCCTCTCACCAGAGCTGCTCCATATGTATCGAATGTAAAAAGTCGTTTCAGCTTGTTAGATCAGAAGCGACTGGTGTGGTGTGTTGACGTCCGTACGTTGCATTCAATGGCATCACGTAATTTGCTACTGCTGCTGTTGGTGAGACGTATCGTGTTTACTTCCTGTTTGAACTACTGAGCAGTGTTGTTGCTGTCCAGGCTATCTCC
>NW_015151681.1:53142-55449 GCF_000732505.1 Cyprinodon variegatus
GTAATTTCTTCCAGGGATTTTTAGAGTATTTCTGATTCCTGGTTGATGGGACAGGTGTTGTGAATGAAATGGTGCCCAGCTTGAAAGAGCTCCTGTGTGTCGCTGAATGTGTGCATAGATGACTGAAAGACATCTTCTGCCTCCATTTATCTGTTTACTACAGTGTGTTGAATTCATGTTAATGTGGATTAACATCTGTTATCTTTGAAGACATTTAAATTAGTGGAAAAAATTGCAGTTGGAATATAAAAAAAAAAATCAAATCAACCAAAACTTTTGCGACCCCCATGCAGTACCCCCTAGGGGTCACGAACCTCCTGTTGAAGATCTCCACTTTAAGGGATGATTTGGACTTTCATGGATTACAGCTGAACATGGAGACATCTTTGTTAGGTGGATTAGTGAGCCCTTACTGCATAACCAACATCTCTGCAATTTCTTTCTCTTTTAGCATGGCTAACCTTGGTGTCCGCTTTAATTCTTTGAGGAGGACTCTCCTCTCTGCCTTGGTGCTGTGGTCAACTTCAGCGAGTATTTGGCTGTTTATTAGTAACAACTGGTGGGGAAACTGCTAAAGGGGTCATCTGTCATTTTACTGTCCTCTCACTCCTATAATATCTTTATCTCTCTAGTAGAAAAAGCAATTTGTGCTTCCATCTGCTCCGCCCTGGCCTTTAACTTCAACTCTTCCAACTCCAGAACTAGTTTCACCTTTAACTTCTCTGCCATTGCAGTCAGAGCATACACTCATGTTTTCTCTGCAGATGTTTTTAAATCCAAAAGTTTAACAATTAAATACATATTTTTTTTAAGTTTTTATACCACATATGACACAAGAGTGATTGATATGCATTTTTTTACAGATTAGGAAAAAGGTATTAAAAAAACAACTATCTAGTATGATAATGTATTCTAGGAGTCTGAAAGGTTGGATGTTAGAGCGATCAGCTCTATAATGGTAATAAAGCCTCATGGGGCTTTTTGTTTTACAAAAAACCTGGTAAATATTTAATATTACAAAACTATTCATTTAGTAACTTTTTAATATTTGAGGGAAAACTTGAGGTCTCTATTATAAACCTAATTCATGATGTTCACGATCTCTTGCTTATAGTACATACAGTGATACAGGCTTAATGCCAGGAGAATAAAATGTATTTTTGAATTATTTCTTTATGAGCTCTTATTTAGGATTGTGTTTTTCTATATCTTTGCTCCCTGAAAGGGTCCAAGGATCAACGGTTATCAGAATGTCTTCAAACTTCCCTGCCGTGCAATCATCATACAGCGTTAAGAGATCTCGATCCCTCTGACCCTGAAGTTCATGCTGGCAGAGAGCAAAGAGCTCGTCTGTGATGTTGACTGTGTGGGTGGCAGAAAACAGATAGGGTAGAGAAAGAGATAAGAAAAACATGAATTCATAATTATTAGTGTAAGTATGCAAACTATGAGACTGCTGGTGAACTGAGATCATGAGGTAAAAATAAAAAGACATTTTTTATTGTGACGAGACTTCACACAAAGGCAGAGCTAAAGGTCTCAAACAGGAAAATAAATATGTCCACAGCTGTCGTGTGGGTGGTTAAAAATAGCCCTGATGAAGGCCTGTTATTGTCCCAGACGTTCATCCTCTGCATCTTTCAAGTCTATGGAAATTTCTATGTGACCTTGCAAGCGTTTCTCTCTTAATTAGACTTTTACACAACCTGCCCTCAGAAGTCTTTGCACACCCTATTTCTGCAGGCAAAATTGTTTGGGCCTTGGTCGGCATCTTTTTAAAGAGCCAATATGAGCTTTTTTATACCTGCCTTTTCAATCAGCCCAGCATGATGGGAGACAGCTTGAGCGGCTTCTTTTCCCTGACAGCATAGAAGATCTGCTGCGGCTTATTTTCCTCGACCCATTGGGCAAAGAGGACGTTCTCTGGAGGCAGACTGTTTGCTATCAGCAGAGTGTTATGGAAAAAAAAAAACTGGCTGGCACCAAAACACTATATTTCACTCATATTGCAGACTCTAATGACTAAGAACAATCTAGAAAGAACATTTGACTTGCGTGCAGTTTTAAGGACTCTTGGATAGTATGTATTGAATTTTCTACCATCATTATTACAAGAAAACAATCACACCGTTAATGTTGTACATGGAAGTTTGAGGAAAAAAATAAAAAAAAAAGGCAGTGCAGAAAGGAATTTTTTAAATGATAAAAAAAGGCTTTTGAGAATGACCTTTGCATTTTTTCCCCAGTTTTTGTTATTTCATGCTTTTTTTCAGTGTGTTTTTTCAATTTGATAATTTTCAAAAAATA
>NW_015151681.1:57324-58705 GCF_000732505.1 Cyprinodon variegatus
CATTGATGGATCGATGAGTGGATAGAAGAGAGGAGTGAAGAAAGCAATTCCCATCTTTCAGAAACATCCTGTTCAGTAATTAACCTGATGCCCACTCAGTTGTGACCAGACATCTCAGTGAGCTTCTAACATCGTCCTGTCAGAGGAATCAAATCTGCGTGTGAATTTATATCTGCAGACAAACCAAACAGCTCAAAGAAAAATGATTCCCTCAAAGATTTTATTGACAAAGTTATTCAGACGAAAGTCAAACCATTTTTAACCGTAAAAGCTTATGTCTGGTTTTTTGACAGAGGAGGATGTCTGGAGGAGGAGAATGAAGCAGATGATCCACATCTAAAAGAAGATCAGTAACAGAAGGAGGCTATTTAGATTATTCTTAATTTATTAATTTTGTAAGCTGAGTTAAACCCTGTTTAGGAGTTGATTTTGGTTAATGCCCTGTTTGATGCTGTCAGAGCTGTCACCTTGACTTGCAAGTTCCTCTGACTCATCCCTCTTCACATCATGCTCACACCGTCTCTTCTTCCTCGCTCCTCTCCAGCCGTCCCTATCTTCCCGGTGAGAGTGGCGTGTACACTTTTCAGAGACTTGGACAGAATACTAAGAGAGGAGACGTTCCACAGGGGAAGGCGAATCAACAGAATTGGTCTCGGCACATCAAGTTTAAGAGGGGCTGTACGTTTGGCCATGTTTGCTCTGCGGTGAGGCCATCGATCAGCACATTTTTATTTCTGTAAAACACTGGCATGTTAAGAACAGAAGATTTGTGGACGTTGAATTTGGGTACCAATGATAAAAGCAGTTCTGCTCTGAGATTTAATCTAATTCTTCTTATTAATACTTTTTTGAACTCTTTATTTTTGTTAAAATCAAATAGTCACATCTGCCTTCTTTGTTCCGTCTTTTAACACTTTAGCATCAATAATAACCGAATGAGAGATTTCTGCCTGAAAGAAACCGTCCTCTGAATAAGATTTGTAATGATTTTTACCTAATTGCTTATGAGGAAGTTAAACCTGATACTACAGTTGTTTAAAGGAAAAGTCAGTTCAGCAAGGAATAACCAATGGATCATTATCTATACCTAAAACTAATATATTTGTGGTGATTTAATGACTTTAGCGTTAATCCGTAAAAAAAAAATTAACAATAAATTTCATTGTGATCACTGAGTCTGGGAGCGGCCATTTTTGCCCAAATATAGTAACCCCTCCCTCCTGCCATCTTCCAGCAGTGACGTCACGGTGCGGTAAGCCTAGCGCCATTCTCCCCGCTTTACAAGCTAAATCAATGGGAACTAGGGATGGGCGATATGGGCAAAAAAATTTATCACGATAATTTCTAGGTTTTACCACGATAACGATAAGTGACGATAAAA
>NW_015151681.1:64034-65585 GCF_000732505.1 Cyprinodon variegatus
GTGTTCTTTGACAAACATGGATGCCTCCAGTAAAGCAGATTCAAATGAAAATTACTCTGAATTAAAAATACTTCTTATTTACTGAACAGTATGTAATTATTTCATACTTCATACTTTCAGAAGTTTGTATTCTGAATGTTACCAGACTTTTCCTTTAACATCCCGCCAGTCTTATTGAGATTATTTTGCTGTCATTCTAATATTTGTCCAAAATACCTTAAAGGTATAGTGGAGGATGTTCTTTTTCCAGATGGATCATCAAAATAAGTCCTCCTAATTGCCAGTAATCTTTATGATATCTTTATGTAAGCCTGTCCAACGCGCTCGTCCCCATTTTCACTTACCGGCGGTGAGTCTGACATAGTCGAAAAATTGCAAATCTTCTTTTGGAAAGTAGGGTTGTATGAGCGTACAAACAGCAACTTTTAAACAGAGCGTGCACGAGTAGAAATGGGCTGGTGCGTGCGCGTTTAATAGGCGTTCCCTCTTAGGAGAGGGTACAGGGTTGTGTGTCTGCATTTTGTTTGTTTTAAGTGGAGAGGGCGTGTCTTTTTAAAGTTTCGCGAAAATCCACTTTACCGTTAAATATATTAATTTCTCATGTATGTATTTAATTACAAATTTATTATTTTTGAAATGACTGAACATTTTAAATATTTGTTTTATCATTATCATTATTATTCAAAACAAGCAGGAAGCTACCGAAGCGTATTGCATTCACCCACGAAAAAAAAAATCAGACAGCTTATCTTATAATTACGGGATCACAAGATCAATATCTCGTGATTATGAGATATTATCTCATAGTTATGAGAAATTATCTCTTAATTACGAGATCTTATCTATATATTTGGTCATGATTACTCATCTCAAAAAATTGGTCTTCATGATTACTTCTTAAAAATCTTTGCATCTGTTCCACTGAACATTTCTCTGTACCCAGGTCTGTTTGCTTTGCTTTTCCTGTTGACAAACTAAAAACAATTCCATCCACATTGAGGAAACTCAGTATTTCCCAGTGTATACCTAAAAGCAGCGGCGGCGGGCCCATAGGGGGTGCTGGGGCACCGCCCTCCCTGATAAGAAGAGAGAAACGTAAAATATATTTTTTGAAATTAACTCATAAATGTCAGTTTTGCTCTCTAGAGTGTGTACCTATAAGCAAAACAAATTATATAAACTACATTTCCCTATCTACTGTACGTGTGTACGTGTTTATGCTACAGGGACTTGTCATCTTCAGTCTGGCGGCGTCTTTGGTGTTATTGAATAAGTCAATGAATCTGTGTAAAGGAATTAAGTTGTAAAAATTATTTGTTTTTGTATATCAAATATAATATATGGACAAAACTGATTTATGAGAAGAAATCAGAAATCAGAGAGCCTGAGGGGAGGGGCTTAAACTATTTAATGAGGGCTGTGGGAAGAAGAGCGGCCATTTCTGTTTTCTGTTTCTTTGTTACATTGCTGGTAACTGGAGGGAGGCTGAGGCCCAGAGGATCTTGTATATGTTTAGTTTCTTTTTCCCTGTTTTGAGTTTTTGAGCTCAAT
>NW_015151681.1:66453-72713 GCF_000732505.1 Cyprinodon variegatus
GGAAAAAAAACTATATTAACGCACTCATTGTTCACGTTTCATGTAGCGTAGCTCAGCAATGACTGTCCTTCCTGATCTCCTAAATATGACATATCATCTTAAAATAGGAGATAAGATCTCCTAATATTTAGATCAGGATCTCATAATTACGAGATCAGTATCTCGTAATTATGAGATAAGATCTCAGAATATTGGGATCAGGATCTTATCTTATAATTACGAGATACTAATCTCGTAATCATGAGATAAGCAGTCAGATTTTTTTTTTCTTTGGTGAATGCAATACGCTTCCGTAGGAAGGTTCTTCTGTGTGTCCTCGAATGACTTTTTTTTTTTTTTTATCTCTGGTGCATTATAGTTATAAAACTTGATTGGTTGTTTTTGTTTGTGCATCAGACCATCATGTCCATCCTCATGTCTTCCAGAGTTCTGCTGCCTGGTTCTGTCCACCTTAAACGCTCCTGGAAGCTGCTGTTTAGATCGTGAAGGAGGGCTTGTCGGCTATTGGGTTCTTGTCAGGCCACACTAATCGTGGGTTAGTCACCACATTTTCTTGCATGGAAATCCGGATTTCATGGGATTTCATCCTCATTAAATGAATCCCTGCAGGTGTGATGAGTGGGCAGGATGCCATCCTCCAGACTGGAAACATGGGAGTGTTTTATAAGAGGAAATGGGATTAGAGCAGTGGTTCCCAGCCCTGGTCCTTAGGGACCCCTTCCCTGCATGTTTTCAATATGTCTCTGTTCCAGCAAACCTGATTCAAATGATGGTTCCTCCTCTGCAATCAAGTGTGGCAGAAGCCTGATAATTATTCCTTCTTTTCTGATGTGATGCAACAAGGAAACGCCTAAAACATGCAGGTCAGGGGTCCCTGAGGAACAGGGTTAGAAGACATATAGGTTGCTATTAACATTCATTTTGATGCTTCTCTTTAAAAGGTGAATCCTATTCGCAGAATTTATGAACTGTTAAAAAGAGATAACAGTATTAAAGAAAATCTTTTTGTTTTTAGGTTAGTTACCACAGTTATTTTAATTCTATTTAAAATCTATTAGTCAGAATAACGAGGGAGATAACTTTTTTTCTCTAGGTTTGTTTTATTTAATCTAAAAATCAGAGTTTTACACTAACTTCTTTAAAGTGTGGTTGAATCTCCTTCAACCCCTTATTTTTCTCTTAAAACACGCTAAATTACCATAAATATTGCTCCTAATTTTGGACTGCTTAAGGTTACAAAATCTTTTTTTGCAAAATCGTTCAGCCCCATAGAGTTATATGTCCAATGGGCCTCTGTTTGCTTAAAGTTAAACTGAGATGAGAAATTTGTGAGGAAATTTGATTTCAATCAGTAGAAAGGATTTTATGTAAGCTTTTGTGATCAGACTGTATCTAGTTAGTTAGGTTAGGTTTAGAGTAGCAGTTTTTTTTTTAAACCATGACATCTTCGCTAGCATGAGTGTGTAAAAAATAAAGGCTTGCATAATCAAAGCCAAACGACACCACTCTCACATCAAGCCCTCAGCAAGTCCAAAAAAGCTTTCCAGCAGATTATTCTACAACGGATGTAGGAGGCTATTATATCATTAGATATTACGGTGGGAGAAGTTCTCCTTTGCTGTCAGCGTGATAAATCAGCTGTGATGAAACCTGCATGTTATTATGAACAAACCCCGTTGACTGCCCGGCTACCTTGGCTGCATTCCCCGATAAAGCTCTGCCGCTGGATGCTGCTGTTGTCAAGTGTCCTTGAACAGAGCCCTCCATTTTGTAGAGCACACATTTCCGATAACGAGCATCAGTGAGTGGGAGAGGCCGGTGGGAATCAGCTCCCTGATGTGGAGGAGCAGCCTTATGGGTTGTGTAGCCTTGTCAGAGAGAGGGAAAAAACTGGTCACCACGCTGCATGTTCTGTTGTTATCTCCATACAGAGATATACCTGTGGGCTCATGTTCATAACAGGGATTTTTGTTTTGTGTGTCTCTTTATATCGATGCTCCTTCAGGGGCCCACCACACACACAATGAAGTTCACTAGTCAGTTCTGAAAGGTGCTTGAATCTTGGATTCGTGTTTCTATTGGTTACCATGGTCTGGTTGTACAGCAGGAAACAAGTCTGCAGGAATCTATGTTTAAACTAGAGGAGATTTGGAATCTGTCTGCTAAGCAAGTTTGCACTAGAAGCAAATATGCACTGAGGGTGCTGGTATCGGCTCCTCTGGCTTGACTGATTAAAATGTGGATTTGATGCAAGTAAAAGTGATTTTATAAAAAAGAATCTGCATTAATCCATATTCATTGGTACTAATGACGCTCTCTCTCCTTAGACTCAAAAATTACTCTTGTCATGTACAGATGTTCTGGATTAATGTGCAGACAGATACTGCGAAGAGCCATGGTGAGTTGGTCGATTTATTGAAAAAGACGTTGGTATGAGATGCAAAAATTAAAGAAACGTAAGCAAGAGCACAAACTTAGAAACTGGGGACCTGAAGAGTACTGACAACGAACTGAAGGTTCAAATAACAGGGTAAACAGATGCAAACAATAGGCAAATACAGGTGAGTCTGATGTGTAAAGCTAATCAAATAGAAAAAAACAGGAGAAACTAAGAAAACCTTTAAAAAATATACAACAATAATGTTTAAACTAGAACACAAAAAAAGAAATGAAACAGAAAGTACCTTGCAAGACATAAATAAACTGAACTACTACTGCAAACGACAAAAGGAAAAATAAGATGGCAAACTCTCATAATTTTACTAAGGTTCAGACCCAAATACAGAAGACCAAACAGGGAGACCAGGGAAAAGGTTTAACAGGTTTTATTGGAGAGATAATTCAGAGAGAAGTGTTGCTCTGAACACTGCTCAACCGGAACTGAAAAGTGAGGGGAAGACACAGCGGTTAGTTCAGGCTCAGTGGGAAATTTGACTCGTGAACTTGGAGAACAGGATTTGGTTGCTGACTCACGTTTCCAGAGAAGTTGTTGAATCCTTGACTCCAGTCTGTATGCTGTAGTTCCAGTGTTTGTCTGATTCGGTGGAGGGCGGAACAGGGTTTACCCAGAATGCGGTTGTTAGTAGGTGAACGGAGAAACTGACTGCCACTCAGATTTCCTGTGGTACTTGAACGGGTCGTAGTGGAGATTAATCCCTTTCTCAGTGTGAAACTCAAACGATCTCTTGGGGAAAGTGGATCCAAACCTCCTGTTTGAACCCCAGCTCAGTTTGTAGCTCAGTTGATCCTTCCAGGGAGAGAAGGTCCGAAAAATCCAGTTTGCAGGATGACTTCCTGCCGAGAGGCAAAGACAAAAACAAAGTTAAAACTCAGGTTGACAAGAACTCAGCTCTACTCAGCAAAACTCAGCTTGGCTGGAGTACCCCAAACTGGCAAACACTCCGGCGTCGAGGTAGTGGCAGTTAGCAGCTTAAGAACACTCAGTTTAACGAAGAAACCATCAGCAGGTGTGTGAGGAGGCGGACCAGAACCAGGCGCCTCCTGGTGGAGGAAGGGAGACAAACACAGAAACACAAACACACAGACAGGAGTCCTGACACAAACTCAACAAAACAAAATGTTTGCAAATCATGACAACTCAATTATTTGGCTTGCTCTCTGCAAGGATTGCTCAAAAGATTGATAAAAATCATCATTACAAATATTTCAGTCCTGTTTGCATTAAATTAGGACATTCTTTTAAATCTGTTCCCCTTCTAGTTTCAAACAACTGCTGTTCCCTCAAGTCAGCTGAACATATGAACACCGGCTGCCTTTACCACTGAACTGCTGCAGTCAGCAGAGTCAAACTCATTTATAACTGTGTTATTGTTCTCTAACTGATTAGAAGTACAGACAAAGTAAAAAAAACAATACAACTAAATTATATCCTGATTGGAATAATTTCAGCTGTGGTCTTTTAGCAAATATAATTGGAACTTCTGAACACCTAATGGAAAAAAGCAGCCATTGTGCATTTAAATGGGTTTTCTT
Organism: Cyprinodon variegatus; assembly: GCF_000732505.1. NCBI lineage: Eukaryota > Metazoa > Chordata > Actinopteri > Cyprinodontiformes > Cyprinodontidae > Cyprinodon > Cyprinodon variegatus. The sequence continues at coordinate 70,447 of NW_015151681.1, forward strand.
TGAAGAACAAAGAGGAAAAGAGAAATAGGAAGAAGTCCTTATGTGAGTAAGTTTGACTGATCTAGGAAGAGAAACTAGCCTGTGGTGGAGATTTGAGCTGACTGTCAATTTAACTTAATATACAAAAGTGTTCCTTCAAAGAACCATATACCGTATACCGCCACACACACGTTGCTTTGTACGATTCTTTGGATCACTTTGTGTTGATTTCATTCATTTGAATGATTGACTTGGTTACTTGAGGGATGCAGTGGAGGTAGCATGGATCTGTAGGGGTTTGATTCAGCCGGCTTTGCAGACTGTACCTCAGAGGTCCAGGAAAATGGGAATGAGATCTGAGAACGCGGGAAAAAGGTGTCTGTTGGAGAGCAGGCAGGCAGGTGATGAAGACTGAGAACTGCTGCACACATGTGAGACCTTTTCCATGAAGATCAGAGGAGGACTGAGGTTCACTGGTTGTCTGGAACAATAACACAGTCAAATCAGACAGAGCTCCTTTGGATAAGGTGGAAAATGTACAAAAAGGAAGCCTCACTAGCTTTTTGAGATACCTCATGGGGAACTTTGTTTCAGATTTTTTTTGTTCTACCACACCCTTTTGCTGCTGTGAAAAATTAGAATTAGAATTTTATGTAAGTTGTTGAGGACTGGAACTGGTCATGTGATAATTTTATGCACCGTTTTTTGATAGATCAGGGTCATTAGATCCAAAAGTCCTAACCTGATCTTCCCATCTTTTTAAAAATGACAGCATCATTAACAAACTTGGTTTACAGCATCAGTCATGTTTATATGCAGCCTCCTGAAGGGCCCTCTGTAAAGTCTGACTGGCCAGCACTGACGTCTACGCTGGCCTTTTGTCCCGCATGTTAGCTCACCTCCAGCATATAAATATAACCATCCACTGCTATCATCGAAACAATTCCCTCCCTTCCCCTCTCTATCCACCTACCCACCCTGCCCTACGCAAGACCCACAGAAAGCTCTTCTTCCTCCCACTCCAACCCAGCTCAAGCACTGTGTGGAAGCGCATATAGCCTAAATCGCACTCGAGTGTCCCTTGCCTCTGCCAGTTCCAGCACTGATCTTTGCCACTCTCAGGCTGTGGATAATAGGCCTCAAAAAACACTACGCTCAAAATAGTAAAGCAGCTCCAAGAATCTATTGTTGGAAGCCAGAGCTGAACAAAGTGAATGGACTTGCCTGCGGATGCTTCCTTTGTGGTGCAGCACTTTCTCTCTGTCATTTGTTAGACAAGCTCTAGTTGCAGACTACTATTGCTCCGCGTAGATTTCTGGGTCATTTTTTATTGCCTGGTAAGTAGTACGAAACTTTCACCCGAGCAGAAACGGGGGAATTTGAAGAATCTCTGGTGTGTTTTTCTCATTGAATACAACCGCATGAACTGAAACATAAGTTGAAAGAAAATTAAATAAGCTAAAGAAAATGCCAAAAATATTATTTATTAGAATTAAATCTAATAATGGTTGTTTTCAGAAGTTTGATTAAGACGTGTTGGACCAGGGACACATATAAATGTTGCAGAAGGCTGTTGAGTCCATATTATTGGCGTTGTCTTCTTTTCAGCTAAAAACACAGGTATTAGATTTTTATTCTGAGAAGAGATGACAACATAAGCAGGTGGATTTTGCTTTTAGAGAAACATTCCTGTGTTTTGGCCATATTTTATAACACTATCCAGGGCTTGATGTTAACCATTGCCCGATCGCCCTGGGCAAGTAGTTTTTATTGTCGGGAGAGTACAAATTTCATTGCATTTGCAAAAAATAAAATAAAATTTATCACTCAAAATTACTTTAAAATCACCGACATTCGCTGAAAACGACCCACAAGCATTGCCGGCGCCATTTTTGTTGTTTTGTACACATTCTCACATGATTTCAAAAAGCCGCGTGATTTTCCACCAGATGGCGTGATTTTTTGTCCGGCACGAATCAGACACATTTTTTTTGACTTGGCAGGCTAAAAAACAACAACAAGGCTATTTTACCCTCCACCCAGATAACCCTAGATTAAAAATTATTTGTCAGGGATTAGGAAAATTGGCATAATTGTATGCACTGCGCTCAGTGTAAATATGGCTATCATTTGGCAGTCTTCTGTACAGTGATGCAGGTCATACATTAAAAAATGTTCATTAAATTTTTTTCTCTTATTGGAGAGGTGCATTTAAATGTTATAGAGCTAAACATGTTGAATTGGTGACCTGTTATGTTATTATTATTGTCCTGTTTCTGCATTTATTT
>NW_015151681.1:72785-83589 GCF_000732505.1 Cyprinodon variegatus
AAATGTGAAAGTCACTTGCCCAAAGGGCAAGTGGTAAAAATCGTTAACGTCAACCCCTGCTATCTATCCGTCAGTTTTTAAAATTCACGTTTGGAGATCCAAACAGAAAATTTAAGCAAATGACACCATAGATCCTTTTGAAGTTTCTGCTCCCTCAGATACCTTTAGCCTTTAACAGGCTGTGGCCAAGCAAGGATCCTGCTAATCCTTCAGCTTACATCTGACAGATTAAATGCATAGTAGGCAGACATCATTAAACATTGTCATTGATTTCAAAATCTGACACACCACACAAATACCTTTTGATGAACTATTCTAATCATCAACGTACCATTATCATTTAATTTCATAAACATTTCTTTAAAAAAAGGCATTGATGAAATATTTTAAAGCACTAAAGAAATGTTCCAGTACTACACTCTTTGTCATCTCATTGTCTTTTAGGCATAAATGCAGCTACTGCAGCTCAGGCTTGGCATTTCGGGTTAGTTTGATTTGGAGCAATTCATTTCCAAACTGCTATGTTAATGATTGCCATTATAATCCCTGGAGGATATTTCAAAGCACAATGTAGTTTAAATACTGATGTTGCCTCTGATGAGTTTCCGCTATACGAGATAATTAGTCATTTTTTTTTGTCATCTCAGGATAATCTAATTCAATCATCTAGACAGGTTTTTTAAAAGTCTTTAATCTAAGGTAATCCAGCTGATTGTTTCCAGTCACTGACTTTGCAGGATCCATTCATTCTGGATGAGGATGTAGCATTTGTAGATATTCGCCTGAATTGTGTTGTTGACTCTGCAGTACTATGACACAAAAACGGAACATGGAAGCAATTCAGATAACAGGGTACTAACACCATAGGTACCTCTGTCTAGGAGAGAAACAGATAAGCAGATAAACTATGAGCTGGTTTGTGTCACAAAATATGAAAGAGAGCACATACAGTTGGTCAAGGTAAAAGCTATAGCTATGTCTAGGAAAGAAACAGGACTAAACACTGAAAAACTGTTTAGCTCAGAACAGAACGATCTAGTATTCAAAGTGGACAAACAGTGATATTTCTCAAAACCTTTATGGAAAACTGAATTGTAGTGAGTGGCATCTGCCTCTATGGCTGGAACCTCTGGTCTTATAGTTCAGTCCAAATCCAGAGATAGAGGACGTCGCACAGAGTCCCAGATGCTGATGTATCGGTGGTTGGAGGACAGGCAGGAGATCAGACCCAAGCCAAAGCCGATGTCGGTGAGGTGCTCCGTTGTCGGAGCAAGGAGGTCAGAGATCCAGTTTGGTCTCAGTTCAATGTACTGTACACAAACAGGCAGATATCCGGCAGGAGTCAGCAGACAGGTCAGGCAAACAGTTCAGACAGGAACAGGCAGGCTCAAAGGTTGAGAGGCAGAACAGGTCAGGATCAGGTAATCAGGATACAGGAATGCTAGAATAAGTCTCACCAATGGCACAAAATAGTCTGGTACTGATGAGTGGTCTGAAGGCTGGTTAAATAGAGATTAATACAGATGGATCAGATAGGCAGGTAATGAGAACTGTCTGGAGCTAAGCAGGTGTCTGAAATGAGTAACCAGACCAGGTATCAGTACCAAGATCATGACAAAAACAGCCCCATTTGTTTACAATTAAAACATTTGACAGTAGCAGCCCAGCTGATACCTTCTTCCAGAATTGTGTTACAGTCGGATTAGGCTACTATGATGTGAAACTAACATAGTTTACAATGATGAACTAACAAATACGGTAGAAACGATGAAACAGAATGATTTTTCTTTCTTATTCTAGGCTTCGGCATATTGAGTTGAGCGTGGTATGTGTTAGCATAGTATAATATTTAGTAATGCCATTATGAAGTAATCGCTATTAAATTTGAGCCGCAGATGTGTTTATTCTCTACATAGTAGGTATCACTCGCATGTGTTGGAATCTGTCAGTATGTCCAAAAGATCTTTAACAACCTTGCTGTTGGATGAACAGGAATAGATTCAAGTGTAATTTTAATGCTTGTCTGACAAGTTTTGAATACTGGATCTTAAATCCTAAACATTTTTTTACCACACACAAATCAGGAGCATCTTTAAAGGACAGACTTGGTAAGGGGGAAAAAAAAGTAACACTTGTCAGACATTTCCAGGGACGCTACAGTTAGCAGTCACATGATGGTGCTGTTGTTAGACTTCAGCGGTGTCAAAGAGGATATACTTAAAGTGCATTAGTTTCTACAACCTGCACTCCAAGGCTTTTAGCAGGAACAAAGTCCCATCAGAAAGAACAGATCTTACCTAAAAGGTGTTCTCATACACCGCTCCATTCACCTGGAACATTTTACGTCAGGGCATGAGGTTGTCCAGAGTTTCATTGAGATACTTTTAACATTTTATGAGTTGTTGAAAAAAAAACAAAAAAACGGTGTTTTGATAATAGCTTTTTCACTCAATTCAGTTTGAAATAAAACCTAAAAAAGCTTACCCTGAGGACGTATGCACACTGTTTCATTTTAAAGGCACAACTGTTTTGCTCCTGCTTGGGTTCTCAAACAAATTACTTCCTCCTTTTTTTTGCGTCCCTAAAGTTGCACCTTCAGTGAGATGCTTATTTTATATAAAAAAACTGAATTGAATTAAGTCATCTTGGTCATGCCGCCTGTCAAAATGTTAATTGCGACTACACGGACTGACCTCAAACAAATGCTTGCAGAATGGCCGAGATATACTCGCGAGTTGGGTTGCTGTGCCACGCCGTGTGCAAGCGCATAGGAGTGCTGTACCTGTTTATAGTTGAGGTGGATGTAATTGCAGTACTCACAAAAACCACTTGTGGGGCAATAATCAACATAGCAAGCGGAACTGCAGAAAAAAAGAGAAGAAACCCTTGACATCCCACTGCCAAAACGGCTGTGCACAGTATTAAAGAAAAGTAGGTGTGTTTTTGCAGCTTCACAGAAATATACATTGAAATAAAATGGTAGGTGTACCTGCTGCCCACTGAGAGATGTGATAATGGGGAAACCAGCCTTCCTGTTAAGCCCATACTCACCTTTTTGTTTTTTAATAACAGATATAAAAAACGTCTGCTATATACAAGCTGAATGCATTGTATACTATGGGTATACTTTATTTTGCTGTATGTGATGGAACCAGAAACTAAAATCCTTGTTTATACCATGAGTTTGCCATTCATATAAGCAAAGCATGCCTTCCGTGGTGGAAGGCATGCTTTGAGAATTTTCTTAACCATGGTTTCACACCAGGACTTAGAGATACACTCATTCATCGCCCAGACTTAAGTCGCTGAGGTGGTCTAAAAGTCCCACAAAAGTCCCTTTGAATGTTGCTGTAATGCTATGGTTTATACGCCTTATTGACATTTGGTGCCAGTCATTGACAGTGACCGTGGACTAGCAGACTAGAGTGGTGTGTTCCAACTACAGAGGCATCACACTCCTCAGCCTCCCCAGGAAGGCTTATGCCAATGTCCTGGAGGGCAGAGTCTCTGTGTTAAACCTCAGCCTCAGAAGGAGCAATGGTGTTGTTCTCCGGTGCGAAGATTCATGGGAGATATCCACCGGGTCCATGCTTGCTTTGGACCTGGAGAAGGCATTGGACTAGATGTCCCTTGTGGTACCCTGAAGATGGAATATGGAGTCAGTGGCCCATTATGAGGGGTCATCTGGTCTGTATAAATGTAGCAAGAGTTTTGTTGCATTGCTGGCATTGTCAGACCTTTTCCCGCCTCATGTTTGACTCAGCAAGCCTGCCAATATAACTAGTCCTGTTCATAACCCTCATTTGCATGTTTCCAAGCAATACAAGGCCTTGTCTCTATAAAGACTCAAACTCACTGCTGATCCAGACATTTCAATTGAGAAAGCTTCCTGGAGGGGAAGCGAAACGTCTTCAAACCTTGGAAACCTAGTCCAGTGGATTGTTTTTTAAACTTTTACGGAATGACTATGACCTGGATGACTGAGAATCTTCATCAGCAAACCCTCATTGTAAGGACTTCTAGATGCAGCCAAGGGCTAGATGGGAAATCCTTCTGTTGGTGTTCTGGGCACCAGGAGGCCCAGCAAAAGGCCAGAGACAAGATGAAGAGACAATATTTATTGCTTGGGTCTGGAGAAGCTGGAAAAGATATCTGACAAAAGGCAAGTCTTTGCTCAGAGTTCTATCCTCGTGACCTTGTTCCAGATAAAGCGGATGATGAGAAGTAACAGTACAAAATTGTGAATTGATACCTTTAAGCAGGTTTTACATTTGAGGTGATTCTTAGGGTCATGATTGACTGAAAGGTCATTAAATTAAAAGTATGACTCAAAACTGAATGTTGGAGAGGGATAGCTTCTAAATGAGGTCAGGTTCTGGCCATCTGTCTCCTTCTTTCCTGGTGTCCTTGCTTTACTGCTGGTTGAGTCACAGTCATAGTCAGCACTGTTGCCTCCAAGCCTCTGCTAATTCTTCTCTACTTTAATGAGACAACAAAATGGCACGACAGCAAAAGGCAAAAAGTTTTTTGTAGTATAAAAAAATTAAACTAAATGGAGCATAGTCATTATAGATCATAAGAGGAAGAAAACATGGACTGATTCATTTTCAAAAGTTTAATATGAAGTGAGTTCACAAGAGATAAACATGACTGCATTCCTCAGAGCGGTTTGGTATTAAACTTTTACATAAAACAGAAAAACAATCTGACCAGGTGTGTTTAGGGGTAGACAAAGATGTTCTAGACTGAAGTAAATGTAGCTGATATTTACCTGTTCAACACCTCATATTATACTTTATTGGAAATTATTCAGCAAGAAGTGGTTCATAAATAAGAATATCCAACAACATGCTTTGTTTAGCATTGGCAAACAGGCTTTTGCAAGTTTTAACAGCCGCACAATCTGAGGGCCAATCTGTGCTCTTCTCTGTCACACTATACATTTTATAATTTCCTTCATTTGCTTATTACACGCTGCTAATTTCATAAAGTAATTTATAATTTTCAACCTTTAAACCTAGGGCCTGTTTTTCTTCTGCTTGTTAAGTGACATAGTACTGTTTGCCTCTAACTAGCAGCTGTATCCCTAAACTGCCAGGGGTGACTTTGATTGACAGCATCATGAGTTTATCTGGTTGGATAATGAATGAGACAAAAAGCAGGAATTGGTCAAAGGGGCAGAGAGCTGTGCCCTGAGGAGAATGACAAACCAGCTTGAACTCATGTGGGTGTTTTGCTCCTAGCAATATTGTGTCTTTATAATAATGTCTATAAAGGCAAATACATTTTTACTTTTACTTTGAAAACATAAATTAATAATAATACCAATCAGTGGTTTTAGTTTCTATAATGTGTGAAATTTAAGCACTTATCTTGCAAAGTATATTTGATTAAAAAAAAAAAATACTCTGAAATCCTTTTTTTTTTCTTTTTACGACAATTTTTGTTTATTACCCAAAACCCTTCTGTGTGCTGTAAACTGATTAATACTGGTTGTTTTCGATAAAGATCCCAAATAAGCTACAAAAGTTTTGGAAACAAATTAATAAATAAAGTTAAAGTTAGTTCAATTCAATTTATCCATTTTGAATGAAAAAACGTACTGGATGGGAAGTGAAACGTCTTGACATGGTGCTTAACCAAACTCTTAAGCAAGTGACAACTGCAGACACAGAGGCAGATTTAACGGTTTATTTCCTGGTTTAATGGAAAAGTTCTCAGTCAACTTAGACAGCAAAAGAGAGAAAGAGACACTGAGTTTGGATCCTTTTCCGGAGGATGCTCTTGTGTTGGACTGAGGGTGGACAGGCAGGCTGATTGGTCCTGTAAGGAGTCACCGGAGAGGAGACAGTTCCAGAACAGCGAGGAGATGAAGGAAACAGACCTGATCCTGGTTAGGGTCAGGTCTGGTTCTGTGGAAGACGAGATCAAGTAGAGGTTAGAGGAGACTCTGGGAGCTTAGATCATTAACATTTACCTGCTTTACCACTGAGAGAGCGGAACCAACAGGCAGCTTGCTCCAGGAAACTGCTCCAATATAAAGGCCCCCACTGATTGCCATCAAGGAGTAACAGCTGGAACAAGCCTGCCCCCCTGTAAGTAAACAAAACATAAAGACCTAACACTTCTTCTATCTTGGAAACAAGTCCAATGGATTGTTTTTTTTTTTTTGTTTTTTTTTACCTTCCTGGAATGACTGTGACCTTGATGACTGAAAATCTTCACCAGCAACTAAATAATTAAGGCTGTAGTCTAACCATGACCCTCCTTTGCCACATTTTTTCACAGCTTTTATTGTTATTACAGTGTCACAAGTAGAGAGAAATGGTTATATTTTTATTTTGAGGATTTTGGGGGGGGGGGAATTGAGAACAATTCACATACCTGCATCAGAGCGCTACCTGTTTTATCTGTGGACGTTTTCATTCATGCAAAACTAGCAGCAGTAGTGGAGTTGGGAGATGCAATCCATTTCTTAAAGCAAAAATGCAGGCAATCCTTCCGCATTGAAAATGAAAGCAAATTATTTGGTCCATTCTTCTTTTGAATCATCAGCTATCTTCCTTTTTTTCCCTTTGGGATCCATGGCCCAAGACACACCCACAGCTTTCTATGCCTGGCACCGCGCCACGCTGAGACATGTGCTGCAGGCTTTGACCACTGATCTCTATGGCTATGACGCACATTTTCATTGAAATAAATGTTTACATATATCGTTTCAATTATTTATTATACAAATGTTTGCAGCATTGTAAAACATAATGAATGTCTGTTTGACCTCCTTCACACCACATTACAATAAACAATCCAAAAAAAAAAAAATTTCATAAATTGAAAAAGCTCCTGGGAGCTGCAAGGGGGGGCGCTAAAGAGCTGCGTGTTGCCGACTCCTGGATTAAACAATGCTCTGTAAAGGAATGTATGTTTAATACCTGCTTAAAGGCTATAATTTTGAATGCATATTGTAATTCATTTAATATTAATATATTTTGGTATTAAAAAGAAAAAAATGTTTTAAGCAAAGACTATCTATACAGATAAGGATATTATTTATATATATTTAGTATTATATTGACTATCAGATAATGATACAGCAATAATAGGGCATTGTCCTGGTAATTCTTTTAATTTACCACCAAAGCAAGGAGAGACAAAGATGACTGTTGAGGGACAGAAAAAACGTACGTTTTTATAATACCAAAAATAAATGGCTTCTCTATTGTGCTGTTTCAAAAGAAAGTGACTGATACTTCGGGTTCCTCGTTGCTCTACTTTTTGTGATCCAGGGCTCCAGACTAACTAGCTCAGCATATCTATATGTAAACACGTTCTTTTTTTAGTGTTTGATCAGTTAAAGAACACATCAAATGGATATTTGTCAAATGCTGCATTGTTACTGTCGCAGTACCTTAAAACTCCCTGGTGTCGTCTGATACAGGTGCTGAAGGGATGCAAGAAGTTGACCATGTCAGTGTGTTCAATGGGGGGCATCCCAGGAGGGTACATGACCAACCAAGTGTACAGCTGGGTGGACCCTCAGGGCCGGAGTGTGTCTCCACCACCTGATAGCCTGGAGGCCCACCCAAGGCAAGGACACGGCATGGAGGACAGGACGGTAAGACCAATATCTAAATGATGATCCATAGTTTATGCTTCAGCAGATCATGGAGTTATGTATTACTGCAGAGACAGCTTTTTTTTTTTTTTTNTCACCAGCAACTAAATAATTAAGGCTGTAGTCTAACCATGACCCTCCTTTGCCACATTTTTTCACAGCTTTTATTGTTATTACAGTGTCACAAGTAGAGAGAAATGGTTATATTTTTATTTTGAGGATTTTGGGGGGGGGGGAATTGAGAACAATTCACATACCTGCATCAGAGCGCTACCTGTTTTATCTGTGGACGTTTTCATTCATGCTTGAAACAAAACTAGCAGCAGTAGTGGAGTTGGGAGATGCAATCCATTTCTTAAAGCAAAAATGCAGGCAATCCTTCCGCATTGAAAATGAAAGCAAATTATTTGGTCCATTCTTCTTTTGAATCATCAGCTATCTTCCTTTTTTTCCCTTTGGGATCCATGGCCCAAGACACACCCACAGCTTTCTATGCCTGGCACCGCGCCACGCTGAGACATGTGCTGCAGGCTTTGACCACTGATCTCTATGGCTATGACGCACATTTTCATTGAAATAAATGTTTACATATATCGTTTCAATTATTTATTATACAAATGTTTGCAGCATTGTAAAACATAATGAATGTCTGTTTGACCTCCTTCACACCACATTACAATAAACAATCCAAAAAAAAAAAAATTTCATAAATTGAAAAAGCTCCTGGGAGCTGCAAGGGGGGGCGCTAAAGAGCTGCGTGTTGCCGACTCCTGGATTAAACAATGCTCTGTAAAGGAATGTATGTTTAATACCTGCTTAAAGGCTATAATTTTGAATGCATATTGTAATTCATTTAATATTAATATATTTTGGTATTAAAAAGAAAAAAATGTTTTAAGCAAAGACTATCTATACAGATAAGGATATTATTTATATATATTTAGTATTATATTGACTATCAGATAATGATACAGCAATAATAGGGCATTGTCATGGTAATTCTTTTAATTTACCACCAAAGCAAGGAGAGACAAAGATGACTGTTGAGGGACAGAAAAAACGTACGTTTTTATAATACCAAAAATAAATGGCTTCTCTATTGTGCTTTTTCAAAAGAAAGTGACTGATACTTCGGGTTCCTCGTTGCTCTACTTTTTGTGATCCAGGGCTCCAGACTAACTAGCTTAGCATGTCTTTATGTAAACACTTTCTTTTTTTAGTGTTTGATCAGTTAAAGAACACATCAAATGGATATTTGTCAAATGCTGCATTGTTACTGTCGCAGTACCTTAAAACTCCCTGGTGTCGTCTGATACAGGTGCTGAAGGGATGCAAGAAGTTGACCATGTCAGTGTGTTCAATGGGGGGCATCCCAGGAGGGTACATGACCAACCAAGTGTACAGCTGGGTGGACCCTCAGGGCCGGAGTGTGTCTCCACCACCTGATAGCCTGGAGGCCCACCCAAGGCAAGGACACGGCATGGAGGACAGGACGGTAAGACCAATATCTAAATGATGATCCATAGTTTAAGCTTCAGCAGATCATGGAGTTATGTATTACTGCAGAGACAGCTTTTTTTTTTTTTTTAGAAAACAAACATTGAAGACTAGTTTCAAATATTAATTTGTTTAATTATGCTGGGTTTGTCCCCCCACCCATGAAACAGCAGTTTGCTGATCACCATTTAGGCTTCTGACCCTCTGAGGACAGTTAAGATGACCTTTGATGCTGTGACATTTGAAGACACATTTATTCATGCTCCACAGGCCTTTGGCTCTGATCCCAGTTTGTGTAAATCTTTACATTCATGTAAACTGACTCATCTGAACAACACAACAACTGTTCCTGGGCCAGATTAAAATCTCTCTATCACGCTGTTAATGTTTCACTCAGGGTAGAAACCATTTTACTGTCTGATGCTGTGATATGACCATTATCAAGTTTTTTTCTCTAAGTGGAAGAAGATATACCAAGTATGCCTCCCTGTATCTTCCATGGATGGTTAAAATAATGAAAACATGAGCTCCATAGAACATGGAAGGCTGGATGAGTCATTTAAAGAAGAGGTCAAAGAGTCAAATTTCTTTGACTCTGTGATGAAAGCAGCATTTTTATTTTAGAATTTATGTCAGTTTTATATTCACTTATTACAGATCTTTATTTTATGTGTAAAAAATCCTGGTTCTCTGCTTTAGGTCATCCCACAGATCTTTACTAAGATCTACTCCTGGGGACTAAATAGGGATGGAAAAAGTAAATTTTCTATTTGCACACATATGGAATAAATTCACAACTACTTCCATTCAAAATATAATAAAATATTAACTCAATTAATTCAACTCCAGGTTAAACATATTTCAGTTAAAAATGTTAACTGTGCTAGTAAAACTCAACTAAATGAATAAAAAAGGCTAATTAAGATGGTTGAAAGCCATTACCAATAGAATAAAGCAATGAAATGACAGCATTTTTTTCAGAATCAACATATTACATCAAATTAACTTTTGCACTAATGTAGAGGTATTGCTGTGTGTTAAAACCAATTCACCAATGCAAATCTAAGAGGTAGATAATTAATATTATTTTGGCAAATCAGTGTTTAAAATACAAATACTGATTTGTCTTATCAGAATCTAATAACCATTTAGGTAACTGATTCCTAATACCATGTAATTATGCTTAAGGGAATAACAATGGGTTCAAAATAGCAGGAGATAAATGTTTGATTACACTAGAGGGCACTCAAGGTGATGGGTGGTTGGTTGGATGTGCTTATTTTGCTGTATTTAATTATGTTAGACAAAGGACCTAACGGTTCGTAGACAAGAGGGAACTTGTTTTAAAGGACTCTTCGTTCCTGATTTAGCAATCAAATGTAATGAACAAATTACAAAACACATAAACATTAATGCCATATTAATATTTAAACCCTTATCGAAATACAGTTTTTCATAACTTTATAAAGAGATCTCAAAACTTGTTGGGCATGTACTTCAGTTAAATTCATTATTTTAAATATCGCCAGTTCCAAACACGTGTAATCTAATGGTGCTTTTCAGAGACATTACAGTCAGATTGGTTGAAAGTTTTTGTGAAGAAAATCGGTTGATTGCATTAATTCATTGACATGCAAGACATGCTCCCCCTTGAAGAGCTTAAAGGAATAGTACACCCAAAACATGATTAGC
>NW_015151681.1:84523-91581 GCF_000732505.1 Cyprinodon variegatus
AATCTGACGGTTCAGCAGAACTTTGATTGTGTGAGTTTGGCAACTGTATTAAAAAGAAATCTGGATTATTCCCATTCTCCTCTATTAACGGATAGAAATATGTTCTAGTTCTACAAAGGGTCATTTTATACAGCAGTAGACTGTTTTGGCAGACATGATAGGATTCCAGTAGGCATGCAGAGCACCATTTCCTTTCCCGTTTCCTATTATTTAGCTTCAAAGTACACAGCTCTGTATCAAACCAAGGAGCCAGTCTCCTATTATTACCTTTTTTTTTTCTTAATGGGTCTACATTGTCTATGCAGAAAGCTGGTGACTCCTCAACAAAAACATACATTTATAAAGGAGAATAGATCAAATGCTTTCCTTCAGCATTATTGTTCAGTGATACAGAGGTGATAAAAATCGGAATGGATTCTTTGAAACTCTTAATGTATTTTCTGACAATAATCAGCTGAAGTGAAAACTTATTTTGGGGAGGATAACTCTGTTAAAGTGGTTGTGAACTAAAAAGTGGACAGATAGGACAGGGTTGTGAGGAAATACGGTTATTTCTTCACAGTCAATGCCATATGTCGGCAAAAGGTCCAAAGTATGAAGATCAGAATGCATGGGACAGTGAACATTTTGAACAAAGCCAATCAAGTTTAACATAGCATTCAAGACAATAGCATTTCTAGGTTGTTGCTACTCCTCACCAAACATTGCTGGGCAGATAGAATTTCTTTTTGCAGCCAGGTTTCTTTAAGATGGTATAGACGAATTTGCTTATCACAGATGAAGTCATTATATAATAACCTTTTGAAAGAGAGAGATCTTATGTTAAATACACCACATTTAAATGTTTTAACAGTTCTCTCAATTGAAGTCATTTCAATCTTAATTAGACAATCCTGATTTTCTTTTTTGGATTATTTTGATTTTGGTTATGTCTGGATGGGGTAATGGGTGGGTATCCGTAGAGAAAGCTGCAAAGAGGTGTGATGACTACGACTCTGCTTCCTGGTCTCCACCCTGGGGCTGTCAGGGTAATGGAGGACAACAAAATCTGGACAGATTCTCACAGAAATCACTGAGTCAACCGCGTGCGGTCTGAACATGAGGACGATGAGCTTTATAGCTTCCTCAGCTAAGAGTTGGCTGAAGGGCTGGCTTCATAAAAAACATTGGAGTACTTTAACAGTTCAGCCATATCTTAATGAATGAATTATATATTTTAGCTTTACATGGCTACATTTGCACCCTCTTAAAGTTCATTTTGTGTCTGAGATAAAATATTTTATGAAGATAATCACACTTTTGGCTCCCCTTTTAGCCATTACTGCTTAGCCTGAATGAATAACTTGATAGTTAATATTTCAGAGGGATGCTATACTTCCCTCTGTAGCTGCCTTAGTAGACTTCTTCTGATTTAAAATAGCACTGAAAGGGAAATATTGAGAAATACAGCAATGTTTATAATTTATTATTTGGTCCTTTAACTTGTTCAATTTAACATTTTTGTCAAAACTAATCATTCCCTGTTTATGGGAGAAATAAACTCTAAAATTGTCCCACATCAAAAACTGCCTCACACTGATTATTAGTTAGCTGGTTAATCTATGGACAACACTGAGAAGGCTGATATCTTCACCACAGGTCAACCTTAACATGGACGATGGTCGTTCTCTGGGTCTGATGATACGAGGAGGGGCTGAGTACGGACTGGGAATCTACATCACAGGAGTGGACCCTGGATCTGCTGCACATGCTGGTGAACTAAAGGTACAGTTTACTCATTTTATACCCAATAGATAACATATTTTTAGAGATCAAATACAAAGGAAATGTAATTTTTTTGAAGGGTCGCAGAGATTTGCAGTAATCTCATGCAAAACAGTAACTTTTACTAAAGTCTTAGTATATCTCTGAGAAACATCCTACGTCAGTAGATTTGTCTAAGAGGATATCTGATCAGACATCAGTTCAGTTTAGAACTGTAAAAACCTGCAAGATAAGGTCCTTGCTTGAACCCCAGTCCACAGTATTTCTATACAGAGTGTTCACATTTTCCCTGTGCATGCATATGTTCTAGCTGGGTACTCTGGCTTCATCCCAGCTCAGAGAGTCATGCAGCTTTAACCCATTCAGCCAGGAAAGTTGTAAAACCAAATTCCATTCAACCTGATTGTTTGTGACAAATTACTTCATTTTGGGGAAGGTGGCCTGGCGATTAGAGCAGATTGATCTCTGTGGTATCACTAAGGGTTGGGTTAAATAAAGAACGCAAGTTTCACTTTTAAAGGGGAGCGTCGTTTTTTACATTTGGCCCTTGATTTTACGTTATTACATCATGTTCTACTCACCCATATGAGTCTTGTGTCAGTTAGAGCTGTTCTGACAATATTCGGTTAGGTTATATCCAAGTAACGTCTTCCAATGGGCAACGACTTCAAGGCACAAACTAAACTGTTCATAATTTATCATTTATGGTACGCCAGCATTCATAACATGTAGGCGAATCACTTTCCTCAGACATCCGCGGTTATATTTTATATATTTATATTTTTTTTAAAACAAAGCGGAGTGTGAATGACGTCATCCGTGCGCCGGCTACCATTCATTCATCCTGTCCGCTGAACTGCTGCTAGTTTTACTCACATGCCTGGAAGATGTCTAGTGCTGCTACCACAGATGATCTCGCTCTCCAAATGGAACTGAACGATTCAGATTAGCTAGAATGAGTAGAAGGGGTAGAGCGTAGCCGCCTGTCGCCCGGGCTGCCTCTAACGACTCCAGTTCGCATGCGCGGATGACGTCATACACTCACATATGAATCCTGGCATACCATAAAGAATAAATGATGAACAGTTTAGTTTGTGCCTTGAAGTCGTTGCCCATAGGAAGACGTTACTTGGATATAACCTAACGGAATATCTTCAGAATGGCTCCAAATGACACAAAACTTATATGGATGAGTAGAAAATGATGTTATAACGTAAAATCAAAGGACCAATGTAAAAAAAAAAAGGCATTCCCCTTTAAGTACATTTAGAATAAAGTTGGCTTTCCTTATTTAACCAAAACAGCAGAGGTTGAAAGAGGGAGAAGGTCCGATCAGGTGGCACAGGTCCAGCACAGAGGCACACATCAAAAAACGATGGTTTAGTTTTTCTAAACGCCAATTTGCTTTATTGTAGCCTCTAGGCAGACAGTGAACTATGCATTCATGGGGAATACACCCAAACCCCAAGGGTCCAACTCTGCTGGGATTAGAACCCAGGACTGTCTTGCTGTAAGGCAGCAGCTGGTGTTTTGGATGTAATAAAAGAAGATTTCTGTCTCTGCCTGATGTCACTGATAACATCTGCAAACTTTCTTACACTCATTAACATGAAGTTACTTACCCTGGTGGAGCTTTTAACATCTGGAACTTGTCTTACAGTCATACTAAAACAGATAACATGAATGCTAACCCGGGTTAAATGATATAGTGTGTGCTCTCAGGTCAACTTCTGCCTCAACAAGCAGGCCACTCTCACTGTGCTATTTTCTGTCCCGCCTAAGGCAAGAGAAACAGAAGCAGCCGTCCTACCTGTAAACAATATTTCTTTCATCATGATATCACACTGTGTCCTACATGGAGGGAAAAAAGAAACAGCATGTCAGCTAGTACTTGGGATATTTCAGACTAACTGGAGCACTTAGAAAACTGAACAACTACAGTTGATATTCTGTGAGGAAAACATGGTGACATTTCTGGGTTTTATTGGGGGAAAAAAGTTGAAGAGACGATTGTTTGACAATTGATAAGAGTCGCACTGTGACCTCAAATACTTTTTTATTTTGACATTTGCTATTGGTAAATATCACTAGACTCAGAATTTCTGGGAAATTAACTGATCCATCATCACAGCTCTATATGCATAGACCAAACTGAAATGTCTAGTTCTTATTTATACTCATGTAACATAGTGAAAGCTGGGGTTGGTCATTCATTACTTTAATAGAGTGAAACACTCAGCCATATCCATTAGGAAGGGATATAAATCTCCTCCAAATCCATTCAATTAGAGGTTCTTTTCTGACCTCACAAAAAGAAGCTGATGACAGACTGTAATTACAAAGATGAAAAACTGTAATCAGGGACTGCATTGTTTAAAGCACTTTCACAGTGAGTGAAGAACTTAGCATGTGAAAGTCCGGCTGTCTGGAGGTGGCCTTTTTCCAATAACATGGTGTAAATTAGGAGGTTGATGATCTCTTTATGTTTTTTTATTGAGCACAGATTTGTTATTTTGATGAAAAGCAACAAAACAGTAAATCGCTTCTTTGTAGTGCACAGATAATGTGCGTGTGGCCATTTGCTACCTTGTGGAGACAGTGTAAGCACTGGCGGCTGGTGGAGTTTTCTCCAGGAGGTTTAAAATAAACCAATCAAACGTATATGTAGTAAGGATGGGACGATTTATGAAAACCGTCCGAACCGTTCGGTTCGACTGTCTCGGTTCGGTTCGCGTGTGTTTCGTTCGGTTCATGCGCTGCTCCTTTTTCTCATAGGCGAAGCGTTTACACTCCAGAGCAGAAGGTGGCGGTACTGCGACCAAAGCCAACCACCAGTAGTAAACAAGAAGAAGAAGCGAAGCAGCGTAGCCGGGTGTAGCAGAAAAAATCAGTAGTTGTGGAGAATTGTGTGGGTATGGCGAGTGCTAAAGAACAGGAGTTGGAAGACGCGCCAGCAGCACTTTATAGGTCTGCTGTATGGGACCACTTTGCATTTAGAGTGACCTACGATGACGGCGGAAAGAAAGTTGTGGATAAAAGTGCAACAGTGTGCAAGCATTGTGCAACACGTTTTGTTTATGCTAACAGCAACATGACCAACATGTCATGCTAACCCCGAAATCCCACATACTCCATCAGCGCCCCGCCCCGCTGCGCTCCAGACCGGCTGCTCAAAGCAAAGCCTACAGCCTCCGCTGTGGCTCCTTTCCGCTCCCTTCTGAGTCCCTTGGAGATGGTAGAGAGCATGCGCGAGATGATTAAATTCAAAGCAGAAAAACATACGGAAATGATCCAGGGTTTCCGCGGATCATTTAAAATAATTACAATCCATTATTTTTGGGGGGATTTTTTCATTAATTTCATAAATGTTTATGGGATTTCGGTGTAACAATCAACATATACCGAATCGAACCGAACCGAAAACCGTGACCACGAAACCGTGAATCGAAACGAACCGTGGATTTTGTGAACCGTTACACCCCTAATATGTAGGTATCACACCAGTATATTTACATTAATTCCAACAACAACAAACAACATTGTAAAATATTCTGAAAAGTGCTTTAAATCTGTCCTACCTGTTTTAATCCATGATGGGTCAGATCCTGACATTTGAAAAAGGAGGCAGGGAAAGCAGAATAAAGCATTAGCCTCACTGCATGCAGTAAGCCAAGCCTTGTTGCTAAATAATTCTATAAACCTGTCAATCAGCCACACTTTATAACAGATGACTGTGACGTCAGCACTGCTGCAGGAGGTGGTGTGCAAATAAAGTTGCTTTCGGATGGTCCTATCTGTAGCATTAAAGAGGAGCTACTTTGCATGGTCAACTTTTAATCAGATTCTATGGGCAAAGATTTTTCCGCTCCAGGGCAAAAATATGTCACCCATCCGACAAAATATGAAACAGCTTTACTCATCATTAAAGATTAAAGATTTATCTTTAAAAAATTTTTATATATATTTTGAAATATTTATATTTTATAATTTAATTTTTATTTGTTTTTAATGTCTTAAGGTCATTGGGTGAGTGGGGCGGCCCTCTATTGGTCGGTTGCCACTGAGTGTCCAATTCCCCAGGAATATGCTACATTGTGGGGACATATAAATATGTGTAATGAGGAAAGGTTCTTCCTTCGACTGATGGTTAGGTCAATGAATAAGTTGCGAATTGAGTTAAGGTAACTTAGAGTTAGGTATGTATTGGTACAAAGAAATGGATATAGTAATCTAGTTACTTTTTATTGGAAAAGTAATCTAACTTATTACCTCTCAAATACTGGTAACACCGATCTGTTACTCGCAATCTAATGCAATGATTAACCAAAAGTCAATGAATAAGAGCAACATTTCTTAAGGGCCCTCTTTGCATTGGGAGGAGACTTTTATTGGAGGGATGACGCTTCTTGGCTGATGAGCTGTAATGTGGACAGGTGTTCAGCATGCTTCAAACAGACTGAGAGGTGAGATGACGGCTCAGAGCCACTGATTTAATGACAGCGTTCCTAAAGAAAAGCGATTTCTGAAAAGGCCAAATGTTCCTGTAACTTGCTCATTATGTGCAGAAACAAAGGCTTTATATTGCTCAGTTAAAAGCATCTCTAAATTGAAGGAGCTTCTTACATAACATAATCTCAACACTGACTGACAGCTGACTGCTCACATGCCACTCCCTTCTATCTGTATTATTAATTTTCTTTCTGGAATATGCTATAATAAAGAATCTTTTATTTTTTCATATTGTTTGAAAAACATTGTTTTTCTGTTGCATATGTATTTCATAGCCAGTTAAACGCTTCAACTTTACAAAACTCTTATTTGCTTTATTGTTCTTTTATTATTGAAATAAACCATAATCATAGATGGCTGTTAAAATGCTACATCATGAGGACTGAGTGTTTGGAATAAGGTGCAAATTGAAATTTTGCAATGGTTAAGTATGTACCTCTATGGGTTAGGTTTAGGATAAGGGTCGGGGTAAGGCTATAGCTATCGCTGCGACTGAATGGAAGTCAATGGAAAGTATATATATATATATATATATATATATATGTATATCTGCTCTTGGAATGGGGTTTAGGTTTAGGACTGCTCTGTGCATTGAGTTTAGGTTAGGTTTAAGGTTTGGTATGTGTTGGGAATGGATAGGGTTTGGGTATAGGTCATAGCAGACATGGGCAATGTGGAGTCAACAACAACATCTCCATGTCATGTATTTGTTCTACCCAGCCAATTAACCAGGTGAGTCCAATCTGCACAGGTTAATTCACGGTGAAGATTGGACTCACCTGCTT
>NW_015151681.1:91887-97758 GCF_000732505.1 Cyprinodon variegatus
TGGAATGGCACCCAGGCTAACATTTTGGGGACTCATAGGTACTTGTGGGGACCACCCATAAGGAAAGTTTCTCTTCTTGGGGTGGGGGTTAGGTTTAGGACTAAGGTGTGAATTGAGTTTAGGTTAGGTTTAGGGATAGGTATGTGTCGGTAATGGTTAGGGTTAGGGCAAGGTTCACGGTTAGGTAATATAAATTAGTGGGAAATGAATGGAAGTCAATGGAAGGTCCCCACAAGTATATTGTGACACAACATGTGTGTTTGTGTGTGTGTGTGTGTGTGTGTGTCTGTTTCCATCTGGACTGCTACGATCCCATGAGTGTTGGTTTATGAGCCCTAACCCTGTGGAGGCACAGCTGTATCAAATGTCACTGTACTCCAGGACTGATATAAAACATTCCCTAACGATGCAGATGGAACTTCAAATTTAACATCACCTTCAGTATTCATGCAAAAAAACAACTTTGAGAATTTAGCTAAAAATTACAATCACACGTCTAATGCACTCAATAGTATTTTTTAATTGTGCCTATTAAGTTTAAATCCAGGGATTATTTTTTCTTTCTACAATACATTTTCTGTATTTTCCAAAGTGGTTTTTCATCTTTATTCTAAGCACTCTATTGGTTGATGGTTCAAAGCTTGAGTCTGCTCTGCCATATCATCAGGTTGACATATACAGGCTAACAGACATTTAAGAGCTGATTATTATTCATAGTAATGTCTTGTTCTGCTGGCAATGCACTGAGAAATTCATTCCCAGTTACCAGCTCTCAGACTTTGATATTTATTCAACTCCAGAGGGGTTCCTTCAGTGGGCAGCATTATTGCTCCTCTGAAGGAGGCATTTTTAGAAAGCTTTTGACTTTAACTGTGACAAAGGTATGTTTTCAACAAATTCCAGGCTTCCTTAAAACCTCTCTTCTCTGTATGGAGTTTGCAGCTTGGTGTAGATCTGCTGTGGCATCAAAGAAGTCAAGCAAATCAACTTATTTCAATAGAAAGAAAAGAAGAGGTTTGGCTGCATTGATATTTTGCTAACTATATCTGAACATTTTAGACCTGAAGAACATTGAAGATGAAAATTTTAAAGGCTGGTAGTAGCATTTGTTTATTGTAAAAGTTTTGGTGGAGAACGTTGCCTGGACCATTTGGGCAACCATGATCAGACCTCATTGGATTTAGTTCTTTTAACTGAATGTTTCATTGTGAACCTAATTTCTGTGTCTGCATACTTTTACATAATGATGATGAAGATAGTCTATTGCTTGTTGCAGGTGGGAGACCAAATCCTGGAGGTAAACGGTCAGAGCTTTGTCACCATCTCCCATGATGAGGCAGTGAACATCCTCAAGTCGGGGCACCAGCTGCTGCTGAAAGTGCGGGATGTGGGCCGTCTGCCTCATGCACGCGTCGTTGTAGACGGGAGCAGATGGAGCTGCGGTCAGATCATAGCTGAGACCAATGCAACAGCTGCCATAAACTCTGCCTCAAATCCCAGCATTGGTGCTGGGGTTCATTCAGGCAATGCTGCCAGTGGCCACACTACAAGGCAAGTCCACTAAACTGTCAATACATCAAACACAAACAAGGAGCATATTTTGGCTAAACTCAGAGAATTAAAAGCTTTCATTTTAATCACTATGTGTGAAGGATGCATCTAAATTAGATTGGATTAAGACTGGAAGTGGCTCGAAGCAAATTCACAACAACAAAAAACATTATGAATGATTCCTGAAATGTGCTCATTGGTTCCTTCTTCTAAACCATTACAAACTGGATCAAATCCAATAGATTTGGTTGGTTTCACTGATGCCAAATAGTCCAAATACTGTACCCTAATATTATTGGTTCAAAACATCGATTTTACAAATAAATAAAGTGGGAAAAAATACATTTAGATCGACTTGATTGTCCACAGGAATCATCAGTCCCCAAACTCTGACCCAGCCCCACATGATGCACAGATACAGAACTTTGCTGACCTTTGGAGGCTGTTCTATTACCAGCAAACTTTATTTTCCTTTAATAGGTGGCGGTATTAATTAATGGTGACATCCCTGTCCATGATAATCTACAGTCGCTCCACTTGAGCAGCATCTAGAGACAAATACAGTGTTGGAACTGTTCATTATTCCAGCCACGCTGTGTATTGCACCAGTTCTTCTGATAGCTGAACTGACCTTCAGCATAATGGCGTCATCACCGTGCTTCTCTAGTGGAACAGAAATCTCACCTCGACGGATCTAATCATGCACCTTGGCATTATGACAAAATACTTTAGTGTTTGTTGTTTCTAGTTCTAGTCTTCTTAAGGACGAGGTTCCTGTTTCTTCATCTTTTTTATTTTGTCCATTATATAATATAATATAATATAATATAATATAATAGAATAGAATAGAATAGAATAGAATAGAATAGAATAGAATAGAATAGAATAGAATAGAATAGAATAGAATACTCTATCAGGTAGGCAAGATTCAAGTGTTTCAGTGGATGGCAGGAAGGCAATAAAGTATCCAGGTTCACATACAATTATAAAATAAAATCAAAATACCAGGTAATAAAAAATGTGCATGTTCAGGAAAAAAGTGCTGAAGATAAGAAGAAAAACTGTTTATTTACAGATAAAATAAAATAAAAATGGTGCAAGAAAAAAATATGACATAATATTTATCTTTATTATAAAACTACTACTGAGGACCATTTCTAATATAGTTTGATGGAGCAGCGTCTTATCCACAGCTATAAGGTACTATAAACTAGGGTTGTCACGATACTAAACTTTTCAACTCGATACCGATACTAAGTAAAATATTCGATACTCGATACCCTTTTTCGATACCACAAGGATAAAAACAAAGACTCCAAAATTCAACAGAAATTAATTGCTGGAGACCTCCTTCAGTAAAAGACTGCTGCGCAGGAGACACACAAGAGATAAATTGGATGCTTCCTTCAGCATCTCTCAGACTGACAACCATCATTGCTCCTAACAAACCAATCAGATGTTTGCTGTGCTACTATAAGAAAGAAAAAAAACAACCTTAAACAGAGGGGGTGGAGTCAGATTTTAGCTTTCAAAAACCTACAATTCAGCAATAGAGTTGATTCTTTCCCCCTATCATGGCAACCCCCACACCCATACAGGGGAACAGAAGACCTCGCCTGTTTAGTCAGGCCAACTATACCCCTAACGACCCCCCCTTCAGAGACATAGACAATTATCGGGTATTACAGGCTAACAAAGAACCCAAATGACTGCACATTCCTAAGGTGTGGACTCATTCATCAGTTTCAATTTGCATTTTTTCTTAAAAGAAACAAGCCTTTGTTGGGCTACTCTATAAAGCCTTGAACTCAACACTATTTGGGACATTTTGAATTGAAAAAGCTTCCTGGATGGGAAGCAAAACGTCTTCGAACTTGGAGACAAAGTCCAGTGGATTGTTTTTTAAGATTTTTTAGAATGACTTTGACCTGGATGACTGATCTTCACCAGCATACTCTGCTGCTGTTCTTCCAAACCATCAAATCTTAAGCATAGTTNTCCACAGCTATAAGGTACTATAAACTAGGGTTGTCACGATACTAAACTTTTCAACTCGATACCGATACTAAGTAAAATATTCGATACTCGATACCCTTTTTCGATACCACAAGGATAAAAACAAAGACTCCAAAATTCAACAGAAATTAATTGCTGGAGACCTCCTTCAGTAAAAGACTGCTGCGCAGGAGACACACAAGAGATAAATTGGATGCTTCCTTCAGCATCTCTCAGACTGACAACCATCATTGCTCCTAACAAACCAATCAGATGTTTGCTGTGCTACTATAAGAAAGAAAAAAAACAACCTTAAACAGAGGGGGTGGAGTCAGATTTTAGCTTTCAAAAACCTACAATTCAGCAATAGAGTTGATTCTTTCCCCCTATCATGGCAACCCCCACACCCATACAGGGGAACAGAAGACCTCGCCTGTTTAGTCAGGCCAACTATACCCCTAACGACCCCCCCTTCAGAGACATAGACAATTATCGGGTATTACAGGCTAACAAAGAACCCAAATGACTGCACATTCCTAAGGTGTGGACTCATTCATCAGTTTCAATTTGCATTTTTTCTTAAAAGAAACAAGCCTTTGTTGGGCTACTCTATAAAGCCTTGAACTCAACACTATTTGGGACATTTTGAATTGAAAAAGCTTCCTGGATGGGAAGCAAAACGTCTTCGAACTTGGAGACAAAGTCCAGTGGATTGTTTTTTAAGATTTTTTAGAATGACTTTGACCTGGATGACTGATCTTCACCAGCATACTCTGCTGCTGTTCTTCCAAACCATCAAATCTTAAGCATAGTTTAATATATCACAAACATACTAAATTTACATCTTTTCATGCATGTATAGCTTTATTGCTATATAGAAATTCTAGGAAATCTTTTTTTTCAGTTTTGAAAGAATCCTTTTATTCTATTCTCTTCTATTCTATGGATCTTGCAGCTAGGAACTGTTCAATTAAATCTTTACTTACATAGAAAGTTTTGATAAAGCCAGCTGAAAAAGATGTTTTCCCAAATGTTCCACCAGATGCCTCTAGAGCTCCAAACCACCACACCTGCTGGTCCCAAACCCCTCTCTGCCTCAGTTTCTGCCCAAATATGGAGATACAGATTGTTTTACATTTCTAATGTTACCTAAGTTGAGAATAATGCAAGTTATGTTACATCTTCAAACCTGGTTATACTCCATCTTTAAAGCTGTTGACAGTGTTGTTCTACTAATACTATAGCTATAATTTCATGTGACGTTTCTTCCTCTTGCAGACCCTCTTCTGCCAGAGCTACACCTGTATTTGGGAAGGTGAGAAAGTTCCTTTCTAACTGAGCTCTCTGCGCAATGTTGACCTCAAACTGCAAAAATTTAAATCTTAAGTCGTTTTTCTTAAAATGAGTGCATTTTTCTTGAATTGAGCAGCTAAATGAGATACTTTGTTAGTGGAACACATACAACTTACATTTAAAATAAGAAAACAACAATAGCATTTTCTTATTTCAAGACATATAGATTATCTTATTTTGAGAGTAAAAATGCTCATTCCATTGCCAAATCATCATAATAACCTACAAAAATTAAGGGTAAATACACTTAATTTAAGAAACTTTTACTCATTTTTTTAATCAAAGTGCGAATCTGCAAACATCTGTGGAGAGGATATAAAAAAACAGAAAGGAAGAAAACATCTGCTGACATTGGTCTGGACTCAGGTGGAGTTAGATGATTCTCTTTTAATTGGGCAAAATGTGTCATGTCTCCAGTTTCCCAATGCTCTGAGGAGTTAGCATTAGCTGCTCTCCATAACAACACAGTTCTCTGCTGAAGGGGCTGATGGTTTGTTTTGATTTTTAATCTGCATGACTTTCATGTTATCAAGGACTGCATATTGTCAGAGTATTTATTTGATGTGTGAGGTTAAAGCAAACAGCTTAAACCTCTGTAAAATGTTCACACCAGCACACATTAAGCCAGTCCTGTGACGCTACAGTGCCAGATGCGTAGGAAAATTAATTTGCAAACTCTTATAGAATTTAGGTTGATTAGTCTGGAAAGTCAAGATGCTTTTCATTCCTCTTATTGCTCTGTCTGTTGTTCCTTATTCTCAGGCAGCACTAAACATCCCTGCCTTCCAATATGCATTCATTAACCTTGAGTGGAGAAAAAGGCTTTCTCTTTAATGGCCTTTTATTCTGACATTTATAATGTCAGAATAAAAGGCCTTTGTGAGGTTATTATGACATTTGAAATGTCAGGTTTTACTGCAGCAAAACAGAAGTTTGCCATCCAACATCCATCCATCCATCCATCCATCCATC
>NW_015151681.1:99330-106917 GCF_000732505.1 Cyprinodon variegatus
CATCCATCCATCCATCCATCCATCCATCCATCCATCCATCCATCCATCCATCCATCCATCCATCCATCCATCCATCCGTCCATGTCTGTCTATCCGTCTGTCTGTCCATCCGTCCATCCATCCATCTGTCAGTCCGTCCATCCATCTATCCATCATTCATCCATCTATCATCCATCTAGCCATCATCTGCCATCCATCCATCTGTCTGTCCATCCATCCGTCTGTCTGTCCATCCATCCATCCATCCATCCATCCATCCATCCATCCATCCATCCATCCATCCATCCATCCATCCATCCATCCATTTCCAACCCCTGGACCCATAACACTGCAAACCCAGTGAAGCCCATAATAGTTGAATATAGGCATTTTCAACTTCTCTCAGGTTTGATCATTCATATTGCAGTTGGCGAATAATTACATCTGCATATCCTCCTTTTAGAAATTTCAACCATGTTCCGTAAATCAATAAAAGCAATCTCTCTAAATAAAGTCCATCTGCTACCATGTTCAATAGACAGGCAATTATCCAAAAAACCAGTTTGTAGATTAGCTTTGCAAGTGCAATAAAATTTGCCACTTTTATATTAAAACCCTTTGTAAATAAATGCCTAAATCTGCTTTCCAAACTCTCAATATAAACATTTTTTCTTCTTTGCGTCTTGGTTTGTATTATATTTTATGCCAAAACAATCTTTTCTCTCAGCCTGCAGGGTACAGAGGGGTTAGCCCACCTGGTGCTCAGGTGTCTCTGGAGCAACAGGCCTACATGCTATTGACAGAACAAGAGAGGCAGACCATGACCTACTATCTGCTGGAGTATCAGCAAGGACACATTCATGTGGAACCACTGACCATGGCTCTGTTTGAGCTCTTTAACACCCATGCAAAGGTACAGGAGTTTGTACATGACTGTAGTTGTTCACCAAGCTTTCTATCAACATGCCCTTATTTGATTTTCTGTTCTCACTTTCTGTTTTTATCCACAGCTGTCCATGCTGTCTGAAGTCAGGAGTTTAGTAGCTCCTCAGGATCTGGAGGTGTACGACAACCTAGTGTTGCACCGTCAAAGAGAGGCTCATCAAGCCTGGCAAGGAGGCCACAGAGTGCTACATCCACCAGGCCACTGTGACCATGCAGGTCCTACCCTACATGATGCAGGACAAACCAACCGTCCGGCGGTAAGTTCTCTTCCTTTTTTTATTTTTATATTTTTCTGCTCTGAGATAACACAGGTTTCATGAGACACAAGCTGCAAGTAAAAGAAAAAGGAATCGCAATAGTGCTTTACTAAAGAAGATTCAATGGCAGCTTTAAAGGTTTAGCAGAAAAATATATATAATAATTAAGAAATCAGAGCAACAATTATAGTGAAAAACTGTAAATAAATAAGCAACCAGCTATAGGTAAAGTGTAATTTATCAAACAGGAGAATCATTTTGAACACTGGAGGGCAAAAGCGTAGAGCAGAGATGCTCCACAGGTTCAGAATGGTGCTGCAGCTGCCCTGCAAAAAGGAAAAAAATATCAAGATTTAGATATCTGGATGAGGGATAACCTGTCCTGTTTGTGCTGTGATCAGAGCAAAAACAAAGATTATCCCTTCTTTTAATATTTAAATGACTATATCAATGTGAAATAAGGAACAGCTTTCTGTTTTTTGACACAACAGTTTTTAGTTTTTTCATTGTTTCAATTTGAAAAAGCCTGAATGAACAAATGATACAGCAGCTGCTTGATTTTGGTTTGAAAATACAAAAAGTGAAATTTAAAATACAAAGGATTCATTTTTTTCTATGTCAAAGGTGATAAGCAAAACTTGTAGAATGTGATTTTTGTTTAACCTCTTGGACACTAGGCCTGTTTTCGAGAAATATGCTTGAAAATAACATGCCCAAAATGAATTGAATATATCTCAAGAACTACAGAGTTCATTTTAATTGTTTTGGTATCAAAATAAAGGCAAGACCCCAGAGAATATGTTACAGGTCTAAAAACCATCTTGGGGCGAGTGCTGAGGACCCAAATTTGGGTCCTCATGTTATGAAAAGATTAATGTTCTCTTTATTGAAATTACTTTAAAAAAGAAAATGTAAAAATGTCGGTTTAGTGGAGGATTTTTGCAATTTTTTGAAAAGACCCACCCTCTCCACAAAAAAATGCACATGCACAACCTTGTATCTATTGCTTTATTGCACGCCTGTTTAACCGTGCAAGAGTATGCACGAGGCCATTTTTCCTCGTGCACATTCTGTTTAAAAGTTGCTGCTCTCATAGTTCTGCCCAAACGTCCGCCCTACCCCTTTAATCCCTCAATATCTATATAGAGCGGGGACTACATAGTGGACTTAATAGTGAACTGAGTTAACTGACCGTTCAGACAGATGATCACAGCTTTGTGCTCCCCGTTGGTCATGTAACTCCTCTTCCACCGCACAGTGCCTGTGCCATCTTTGTTATTGGCCGTCACTGTTGGGTAGTGACAGCCTATGGCGACAGCGGGCCGCTGTGACAGGAAATTCCATAATGCTTTGGGAGGATAGCTCTCCGTGCTCTGCCTCTTCTGAGGCCTTTCTTCTCTTTTCACACACTTCTTGGACACTTTTTCTCTTAGAGACAATCTGCCAGCCATTTTCAAAGAACCGGGGTGAGAAAGGTGAGCTTCAATAACTGTCTGAAACCGAAGCTCACCACAGATATACGCTTGAAAGTGAGCATGCGCAGAAAAAGATAGCTAACGGGGCAAGCACGTAGGACGGCCTTACTAAACATATCACCAGAATGATTGACAATTAGGACCATTTATTTAGATGATCCACTCGGAAATAAAACTTCGTCCTCTGTACCTTTAATGTTCCATTAAAGGACATGATATCATGTTTTACATTAACAAGTAAGAAGTGACAGTGGAAACTGAAGCCAAAATCAGAACCAGACATTCATTGGTGGTTTCTATAATAACAAAAAGAACTTTGTCTCCATGATTTCCATTTTCCTTTACTGTTAGCTTCTTGGTCTTAGCCGTTGACAGAGTGCAGCTTTCTGGGTCACGTCACTTATTACAGTATTTTGTATTGATGATCACTTTTAGTTCACATCAATCCACAAGGACCTCATTCTGCCTCATCAGTCTGGTGGATAGACCCGCTTTGGCAGCAGGGCCTGATGAACGCTCTGAGTAAACTAAGTTCTGCCCTATATTATATTCTGGTTTCTATTTGAAACTTTGCACTCAGCAAAAATAAAAAAATGGACAAAATGACAAAAGGATCAACCTTAATGGTGCAGATTGTTTTTTCAGCAAGTAGAGAATGGTATATTCTTCCTCGGTTTAAAACACCACCTGGGCTTCCCTGGTGTGAAGCATGTTCAGGCCCTGAAGCCCATTTTGGAACCTGTTACTGCTGGCATTAGACCAGTTAGACCTAGCTTTCCAATATTCAGCAGTTTGCTGGAGGACTCATTCCTGCAGTCTCAGGCTGACCCAGCTGCCCTTATAAGAGTCTGAATAAAAGCGGACGCCTTCTTTTCACATTTCCACATGCCACTCATCCATGTTCTTTCTTTCAGGCTGAGGCTTCCAGCAGCAGCTGGGTGGAGAAAAACCAAGAGAAGAACACAAACGCCTTCCGAAACATTTCCCTGGTATGGGACATATATATTTTCTCTATAATGCCAGAAGAACTACATCTAATTCTGAATGTGTCCATATTATTGGCCCAAAATGCATTAAAATAACAGGTTGAAGATCAGACAAGGTTGTTCAAACCACTTTTTTGTAGCTTTGCTTTGCAGGTTACCAAAAGATCAGAGCTGAATATGTTTTCTGTTTATGCATGTTTTTACACTGCTTCACATTTGGCCACACTACAACCATTAGCTCCAATTAGGCTAAATAATCCAATATCAAGTTATTATGTAATAAATTAAGACAAAGTAATGCATATTTATTAAGTGTTGGTAAGAATACATTGAGATTAGAAGACCTAAGACTTTTGGATTCAGCCAAATGCAGAGTTCATTTAAAAAATGTTCTTGAAAGAGTTTGTAATGAATGTTTATGAATGCAGGAGACTGATAGGAAGCTTTAGTTGGTAGGTGACAACTGAAACACTCGGTGACAGGCAGAACTTACCGGTAGCAGGCTTGAGGAGGCAGGTGAAGACAGGACCCACTGGTGACTGGCTAAACTGGCTGACAGCAGGACTTGGAGGAGAGGCAATAACTATGTAGAGGAAGACCTTAAGCAAACCAGATGATGAGAGGACAAACTGGAGACAGGGAGAAACAGTCCGGAATGTGAACAGAGTTAGAAGTGCATGATAATCCATTGAGGGAAAACCAAACACAGGATCCCAGGATCTCAGGAACACAGATGGGGCACACTGACCCTAGCCTCGTGAGACCATCCTGATCTCGCGAGCTTTCAAGGTTTCACTCGCAGATCAGTCTGGAGACTCTCCGTTAAAGAAAATTTGGAGCCGTTCACCAAACGAACGTCCAATCAGCGTTGGCTTTGAGGCGGGTTGAGGTGTGACTCAACGAGAAGCGCGACAGTTCAGTCTAAAGAACATGGCGGCTTCAGCCGATTAAACTAGCGTTAGCGTGGCTATCGAGCAAGTTTTATCGGAATTACAGAGTATTTCTTCACTGAAAGAAGAGCAAAACACTGCTCTGGAGGCTTTTCTCAGAGGAAAAGATGTTTTTGCTCTTCTCCCGACTGGTCTCGGCAAGAGTTTGATCTATCAATTGGCTCCTCTTCGTCGTCGCTCTGTTAGTACGTCATATGCTTCGTTGATCTGATTGGTTTATTTGGCCCGTCTATCACCAACATAGGCCAATCAGCTAACCAGTATTTTCGCCCCTTCCCAAATTTACTTCAACAGAAGGTTTCCAGATGGATATGCGGAGCAAATCCATCTGGCGGAGTCAGGTTACATTGACCCTAGAGCTAAGGACCAATGAAGGGATGATGAGCACAGGGATGAAGGAAAGCTGGCAATGCACATAGACAATGGAGAGATCATCGTATGGACAAAGAGGAGACATTCTGGCAGGGAATAACTGAAAGCACTTATAGATAGGCAGAGAAAAAGCTTGAGGACTAAGGGTGATTGGGATAGAATCAGGTGCATCTGGTTACTCTTATTAGCAGAGCTGGGAGAGACAATCCACCAGCCAACCAGAAAACAATAAACCAGACATCATTCATGACATTTATAGTTTTCAAAACACCTTACATGTGAAATCTGTTGGGTGTCACGTACTTTTATTCAGCTAGAAGACCGTAGTGAAAAAGCAGCATCAGGAACACGGGGTCCATAGAAAACAGGTCTTAGAGAAAGTTGGAGAGATGTGTAAACCAAGGTTAGGTTATGAATTATTATCCGAAGTTTCAAACATCTCACAGGGAGCCATTAGGTCCTACCAAAAAGAAGAGCATGAGATAACTGCAAATATACACAGGAATAGACATGGAATTTAAAGCAGATGTATCGGGGGACGTGGCTGTTTAGATATTCTAGGCGGCACAGGTGAGTCAAATTCTAATTTAATCCAAAGAGGCTGATAGTAGGTTTCAAAAGTGCCTTTAAATCTGGTTGGAAGCAAATCATATGATGCATGTGTGATTTAGAACTAACCGTATGTGTAGATGTTTGACCTTGTGTGTTGAAGTTATTACGTCATGATGTTTTAGAGGAGGTGAGAAGTCAGATTTGGAAATGTGAACATGCCCACATGCTTTGATGCAGCAGAAACCCACAATTCTCTGCTCTTTTGTCTCCCAAACAGAATGGTTCTTAAACTTTGACTTGAAACAATCACATCATGTCTTCCTCCATACTAGTGGAGGATTTCCACAGTGACCACAGAGGACTCGTTAATCACATCCCTTCTTAGAGTCTTTCAGATCTCCCATAAACGCAGCCTTTAAGCCATTCTTCCCAGTTTTTTGTCAGTTAATTTGGGGATTTTAAAGACCTCAAGTGTATTTAGAAAGCCCCTTTAATAAAAATTAGATAACAGTACTTATATATTACAGCTATCTTAGATTTAGTCTTGGTCTTAGTCTTCAGGACGAAAACTATTATTAGCTTTAGGCGCATTTAGTCATAATGATATGAAATAGTTTTAGTCATTTTTAGTCGACTAAAACTTAAAAAGGATTTAGTTTGTTTTATGTTGCAAAAAAAGTTAACCTTTACAATTTCTAATAACAACCAGATTATTTACTGCTACTCTATGCACTATTTGCACCATTCGCACTACTGTTTATACTGCATACATCTGAACTGCTACTGAGTTTACTCTGCCATATGCATCATTTGCACCACTGTTTGTACTGCAGACATCATGACTGCTACTCAGCTCATGCTACCATTTGCATTATTTGCACTATAGCCACTGTACTGTGCAGTAATAATAATTGCTGTACATGTTACAGTCACGTCGTTTACATCGACTCTTTGCACTAGTCATCCATCAGGACCACTGTAATGTTACTTTGTAATAATTTACCGCTACACTTCCCATCTGCACATTTGTAAAATTTTTTAGTATTTAAACTAGTTCGTTGTTAGATTTTTTGTTATCCGAGCAGATACCTATATTTATTTTTATATCTTAGGTTTTTATTTCAATTTTTTTTATGCTATGGTTCATTATATTTTATTATGCACTGTGGGGTTGAGAGGACTGCAATTTTATCTGTGTTGTATGTTTACCATGTAGCACATTTGACAATAAAGTTGAGTTGAGTTGAGTTGATTTACCAGACTGACAGCTGTTGCCTAGATACTACAATTACTGGGTATAGAATGCTGCATTGCAGTTCCTCATCATTGAATGAATATGCTACCAAAAATGTTGACATATTCAAAGGAAACTAAATTAAAAATATTTTTATAACAATGCAAGGCAACATTTACATCATATTTAAATAGATAGAAACAAGAACAATGAGAAAGAAATATTCAAAGATCTATGTATCTTTTCTCCTGGCTCTTTATCCAGAAACAAAATATTTTCTTTGGATATAATTTAGGGATTCTTTTTGGTACGATTGGCAGAGAATGATCAGCCAAATATAGTTTATTAAGTAGCGAGAGCAGGAAACGCCATACTGCTGAGAGCGAACCATCAGTGTGGAGCGTGAAGCGCAGACTCTCAGCTATGCACCTGCAAAAGATGCATTTCTTCACAAGCACAGCTGGAAGATCAGTTTGTCAGAGTTCAGAGCGCATCTGTGGTAATGAAGAATGTGCACCGCCCTGCCGCCCCAGGTGGGCGGCAGGATCAAACAGGACGCAGCAGCACAGACGATACTGCTTAACAGATTACAGCACAAGGATATATTTTAAAATCTGACTGACTACCCGCTTATTTTAATTTAATCTCTTCAACAAAGAGAAGATTCAGAATCATTAATATGAAAATGCATTTCTTTTGCATTTCACCAAATCAAAAAGATAAGATTTATTTATTTTACTTCCTTTGGTCTGGCCATCTGATTGTCAAGTATTCTGCCCTTTGTTGAAATGTCTTTTTAAGTTTTTAGTTTCACTGTAATTTTGTGTCTTTGTAGTT
>NW_015151681.1:107822-110478 GCF_000732505.1 Cyprinodon variegatus
CCCTCATCTCTGCATTTGGATTCTTAACCAACCTCCACCCAACCTTGACCCTGATATCCTTAACACTGAACCAAAAGCATTTCTACTGTAACAGTATAAAAACGGGATAATCAAATGGGGAAATTGCACTCTTCTGTTTGTAATATTTGCCTTTCTCACTGACAGGATGAAATGAAGTCTTCTCCTCCATCCTTCAGAGCTGCACCTATCCGGGCCCAGAGCATTGTAACCAGGGAGAAAGACCTCAGCCAGAAGCCTTCCGCCCGGCTGCTGCAGCCCAGTTCCAGCGTCCCCCTTCCCGGCTCCACTCGCCCGTTTCAAGAAAGCCTTCATAAGTCACTTAAATCCCTCCCCACCTGCCAGCAGCCCCTGTCAGCATCTGCCCAGCATACCTGTGCTGCTACCAAACATCACACATCTCTCAACGCACTCCATCATACCTGCCTAAGCAACCCTCACCTCTCTGACTCTGAGCAATACACCCATCCACACTTTGCTCAGCATGCTGTCCACTACAACCGACCCAGTTCAGGACACCACACCTGTCCAGGCTTCCTGCACCATCGGGACTCCGCCATATCTGTCAATCCAGAGGTGGCAGTCAAACTCTCTTCTAGATCAAGCTCCTATGAAAAGTCTTCTGTTTTTTCAAGGTCTGCCTCCTCTTCTAAAGCAGCGTCTCCATTGCCATCACCTCATCCTTCCCCACATCCTTCGCCGTGTCCCTCCCCGTGTCCCTCTCATATGATAGCCGCTGCGCTATCCTGTAGTCCAGACCGGCCCTGCTCTCCTGCTCTCACACACAAGATCATCGTAACAGACATGGACCGACTTTCTGCAGACTGCAGGCAACAGCAGAGAGGTACGCCATGATGGTTACAGTCAAAACATTTGTTCTGTTCAGTCCAGTCTGTTTACATAAAAAGAGACGGCATTTTTAATATTAGGAACATTTAAAAAAAGTATAATCGGTATAGACAGACCCAAACTTAATTACCGATATAATGATTCCATCACAGATAGCAAATTCTGCAACATTCAGATTTCCGTCTTTAATGGTAAAAAAAAAAAATGTGGATCTGGAAGATCCCAGCTGAGATTTAAATAGTTAAATTCTGATATTATTAGGCTAAGATGCCATTAAGTTCAGGATAAGACTAAAGTTCCTGCAACATAAAGACCCTGAAAAAAATTTTGAAACTAAAAAAAAAATTGAAGCCATCTGGAAATGTATCCATTCTAGAACTGAGCAAAACCGAATATTCACTGACCTCCAAATGCGAGAACCGGATCAACAGTCTTTACAAACCAAAATTTGGTGAAAATGTCTTCATGCTGATTTTGCACAGTTTCTACTTTAGTCAGTTAAATAACCTGCTGCTGTCTTTTTGCACATCTCTGATGTTGCTGCTATTTTCAAATATCCATTACTGTAAAAATATCCATAGCTGGATATTGGTTATTTATTCTCCACGTGAACAGTATTTATATTGTTAAAACACTTTACAGTAAAGTATTTTATTTATCTTTTAACTCCTCTTCACTATTTTATAGACTTTTCTAAGGTCCACATTTGTGTGACTATTTTTCTATAATGTTTTTGCTGCTGTAACACCAGAATTTCCCCATTTTGGGACAATAAGGGATTTTCTATTCTATTCTAGTCTGCAGGGTGTTTGATTATGTTTGGTCTTCATTCATTAAAGTTACTAGACATAAACAGGAGAGAGAGAAGTGTTACTGTAGAGCAGTAAAACCATGCTAAAAGTACATTTCTTCAGTCTGAGCCCAAAGTAGCAGAACCCCAGACACAGCTCATAATGACCAAAGCCATCATGAAGAAAGATGTTGAGCCTAGTTTTAGAAGTAGACAGAGTGTTGATCTGGTTCCTGAAGAGAAGGCTGATAAATGAAATGATTTTTAGAAGCACCATGGCACCTACAGTCTCACAACAAAGGGTTCTGTTAGGAACATAAACTACTCTGTATGGCCTTGAAGGCCTTTGGGGCTGAAGCCCAGCATTGCCTGGTCGGAGTCTGGACTGTTTGCTCCCCCTTTTATTACTACATCATCTTTGAATTTTCTGAGAAGACAGTCTACAAGCTCTGCTGTTCATTTATGGAATATTTAAGCATTCTTCCAGGAAACATTTGAGACATCAATACAGATAGAAGACCAGAAGATGTCTTTCGTTCTCTGTTATTATTAATCCCAAGGTGATATTTCGAATTAAAGTCAGGTTCTTCAACATCAGATTCATTCTTTCTGATATGAATGGATTTTGCTTTGCATGATGTTGCTGGTCCATGTTGTAAGTGAACTGGGCTTCCCCCAAACTATTCCCAAAAGAGTCAAAGAGTTCATTAGTCTTCACACAAATTGCTTCATTAAAAGATCTCCTCAGTGACTTTGGAGCTAATAATACTCAGAAAATGTACACAAAAATGTATACCTGTCTGTTACATCTTGTCCTGTAATATACTCAGGGGAGGTATTTAGCATTAGGCAATACTAGGCAGTTGCCCTAGGGCCCCAAGTTCCTGGGGGCCCCATAAAACACTGTTTGCATGTGTGGTTAATACAACTATTCCTTATCTGTGCACAATATTTATGTTTTTGATAAAAAATCCTTTTGCAAAAATGTAATCAGAATGC
>NW_015151681.1:110847-113856 GCF_000732505.1 Cyprinodon variegatus
GAAAAAATCTTTCATTCCTTTAGAGACAAGAAAAGGGACAAGAAGAGAGGGACAAAACCTAGAACAGATAATGGATGTCTATTGTATTAAAACTATCTGTATAATGGGTATTTTTTATGTGTTGTCTTTCAATGTCAATTCAGAGGGCCCCCTGCCTGTCTTTGCCTAGGGCCCCAAATTTCCTAAATCCGCCCCTGTATATATACTACACAGGACCCAAAACCTCAATCAGAAACAGAGGATGCTTTAAAAGGATTTATTTAAAAATAAATCGTGTTAGAGTCATACCTCTTTGCTCAAGAACTTTGCCGAGGGAGATGACAAATTTTCACACTGTTAGAGTCAGAAAATCTGAGTTCTTTCAAGATTCTACCATCTGTGGCCAAAAGAACACTGCACAGAACTGCAGTCCTCTACCGCCAGTTCTCGTAGCCCCTAGTTTTAACAAGGTTTCTTTCTTCTAACTTTTTTCATCTTCCGTGAAGTTGCAATTGGTGTCTGAGTTGAGCTGTATGTTCGATGAACTACTGAGGTGTTAGTCTGCTCATAAAACAATGTTTTATTCGTAATGGGTCAAATTAAAATTCAATTCAATTAAATTGAATTCATTTTAGTTAGATAACGTCAATTCAAAACACATGTCATCTTAAGGCACTTCACAGCTCACCAGATCATCCATTCAAATTGATTTAAAGTTTTCTATCTAAGGAAAACCTGTTGATTTCATTGAATGCAATCCCTCACACTAAGCATGCTTGTAGCGACAGTGGAGAGGAAAAAGTCCCTTTTAACAGGAAGAAACCTCCAGCAGAACCAGGCTCAATATGAGGGGCCGTCTACTGAGGCCGACTGGGGTTCAAGGAGACAAGCAGAGATAAATAAAGAAGCAGAGATACAAAAGGCAACCAGAGCAAGGCAGAGATCAGAACACTATCCAAAGATAGGGGAAATATTAAGGGTCTCGTACAGAGTGAGGTCTTAACAATGAGATCAGACACAGACAGAAAAAAATGCTGTATATCTAGTGACAGAAGCTTTCACTGATCTGAACGATGTTCAGGCCAATCTTAGGGGCTCACAGATGAGTGGAATAGAGCTGATTGCAACCAAAGAGTTGGAAGATAACACACATGGGTTTAGTATCTAGTGGCAACCGCCAAACCCAGCCTTGTCCATGAAATTGCCATGCAGGGAGAAATGATCCACTTCTCCAGATCCGTGTAATCTGTAATCCAATCTGCTTTATCAGGAGCTGATTACTGGGACCTATTTAGGAGCTTGTAAGGTTTTAATTGGCTGCATTCAAATAGCAGAGACCCGAAAAAGTGTAGAAAGCAATGGTTTATTTGCCAAACTATACCAATTAAATCTAAATTTGTAAAGCACAGAAAAACGAAAAAGCACAAAATAGGAAAAAAGCGTGGTGCATGACATGAAGGCTCCAGCCAGTCCTTAAACAACAATCTCTGTAAAGCCACAGTAAAACTCCTTATAGGGTTTGATTTAATTTATCAATTGGAAATGTAGTTTCCTGTTATTCATGTGAGCGGATGGAGGAACTGACGGCTTCAGCATGCTAACTGCACCTATGAACACAAAACTCTCTTTTGACTTTGGAGCTCCTCTGCAGATGTTTAGATCTGATGATGACTCAACATCCTAAGATGCCTTTTATTTCTGCCTCTTCCAGGTGCAACCCTGTCTCAGCTGTCCGACAGTGGTCAGACTCTGAGTGAGGACAGCGGTGTGGACATAGCAGAGGCTGGAGGCCTCAGTAAGGATGGCAGCCCGAGACCAAGCAAGAATAAGCAGGGAAATCTGGAACAGCAAGGGGCCCACGCACCTTCCACAAGACAAGTACGGCTGCGTTCCGGATCCTATGGAGGTTTCTGTTGTCATGTCCCCATTTTTTGATGTTGAAATCTAGTTTTGGTGTCTTCTCCATCACCATCCCATCTGTTACTCAGCATCAAACTCATTTATAAATTGTAACCCTTCAGAAAATAAAGCACTCAAGCAGCGATGAATTATACAGCTGCAATGATGAATTACCTCTGAATACTAAAGTACCTCTGTTTGGGAGCAGGCCAAACCAACCTGAATAATCAAAGTAGAATGAATAACCTCCAATCCACTCATTTTTACTCAAGACTGCATTCAGATTTGAAATGTTACTTAAACAAAGATCATGATAGATGGCCTTAAAAAACACTGCTGACCTCTCTTCACCTTGTGTCACAGCAGACAAGCTCCCCCATTTCAGCACTCAACACTGTGCTGGTGCGAGTGGTGAAAAATGCCAACACCTTGGGCATTGCTATAGAGGGAGGAGCAAATACACGTCAACCTCTGCCTCGTATTGTGACCATCCAGGTAAGACAGTAAAAATAATTGGTTCTGGTTTTGAGTTACAGTTTTAATTTTGTTTGTTAATGAGAAAAACAAAGACAAACAGGGTTAAAAGGATTTTGAACAGCAGAAAATACTTTCTGCTCTCTGCTTTAATAAACTGTTTAACAGGATTTTTTTCCTTTATTTCTTCACCAAGCAGTTTGGCAGCATTAAAAGGTGTCATTTGAGAACAAGTTACACAAGCACCAGGCCAGGTATAGAGAACATCATTAGAAAAACAGAGAGAAGAGATGAAAGCTGTACTCACAAATAATGCAGAATTGGAGAATAAAAGTAGAAAGAAACAGAAAGAGGAAGTGTTCCCTATGTCCTCCTGCAGCCTACACCTATAGCAGCACATCTATTGAGATAGCTTTGAGCCACTCAAACTATAAACTTAACCAAAAACGAAAGTTTTAAGCCTACCCTTAAAATTTCCACAGAAGAGGAGCCTGATGACTAAAAGATCTGCCTCCCATTCTACTTTTAGAAATTCTAGGAACCACTAATAAACGTTCAGATTGAGAGCGGAGTGCTCTTTTAGGAACATAAGGACCAATCAGATCCCTGATAGAAGATGGAGCTTGGTTATTTAGGGCCAAAGACAATAACTTCTGT
>NW_015151681.1:115208-126695 GCF_000732505.1 Cyprinodon variegatus
CAACATTTCGTTGCCTATTTTTGCTTTGGCACCACAGCGCCACTTACAGGCCTGGCATACATTTTGCAGCGTTTTCATGCATTCGTGTGGTCGATCACATTTATTTTACGTCTCCATCTTTACGACAAACGTTCTGG
Organism: Cyprinodon variegatus; assembly: GCF_000732505.1. Taxonomy (NCBI): domain Eukaryota; kingdom Metazoa; phylum Chordata; class Actinopteri; order Cyprinodontiformes; family Cyprinodontidae; genus Cyprinodon; species Cyprinodon variegatus. The sequence continues at coordinate 115,346 of NW_015151681.1, forward strand.
AAAATATTAGCGTTTCGTGTTCGTTTTGACTTCGTGTGGACGGGGCCTAAATCTTGGAGCAGGCTTACGGCGCTCCACCAGAGGTCAGGGTCATCCTCAGCAGAGAACTCAATGGTTTTCTTCAGATCTGCAGTGTGCTGAGGGGACCTACCTCTCCTGCTGGATGATAACCGTAAATGATGTAGAAAGGAGACAATACCACTTGAACTGGACAGCAGGTTATATGGTAATGGGACTAAGATTTATTCTTATTAAAGTATTTTACATAACTTGCTAATGTTAAGCTAAGAGTTTCTCAGTATAACAGGAATAACCTGGTTTATCATTAGGAGGTGATCGTGCAGTGGGAGATGAAGGGGATTTAATGTTGATACTCAAGCTTTCATTTTAAAGTTCTGTAAAAGTTAAATCAAAAAGGTAAAAAACCAAGGACAACATTTTCCTGACATGTTTCTAGAACTAGAAAACCTCCTTCCAGAGGTTCTAAGTTCAAGTCTCACACACACTCCACCACTCTGGGTCCCTGAGCTAGACCCTTAACCCCAGACTGCTAACAGTGGCAACCCACTTCTCCCTAAGGAAGGTTGAATGCAGAGAGTAAATTTCCCCATTGTGGGAAAAAGGTTTACACATCAAAACACATCCTGCAAATACATGCATTCACTGCATATTTGCCCGCAAATGAGACTTGCAAACTCAGAAATTGAACAAACACAAGTACTTTGCTATAATGGTATAAATATTTGCCTCTATGGCAGGGGTCGGCAACCCAAACTGTTCAAAGAGCATTATTGGCCCAAAAAAGAAAAAAAAACAAATCTGTCTGGAGCTGCAAAAATGTTAGTTACCAGTCTTATGTAAGACTTGTATGGTAACACTGGCTCTAATTGTATTAGCCCACTATAAAAGATATATAATAAGCATTCATGGTTAAATGTTCATCCTGGAGCAAATGTCACATCATGTGACTATTCTGCTGTATGATATATTTGGTGCTTTAAGTTTAAACTCCATTACAATATTAATGTAGTTGTTTTTGTTGCATTGATGAAATTATAGAAACACAATAAATAGATAAGATTTTTATTCATTTTTATTTTGAGAATTTTGGCGGAAAAAATGGAAGAAAGTTCCCATCCCTGCATCAGAGCGCTACCTGTTTGATTTGTGGATGGTTTTCCATGCTTGCAACCAAACTAGCAGCAGTAATGTTTTCTCTCACTCCCAACTTGGTGGTCGGCTGCATATTTAGCATGCCTTTCCTGGAAATGTCTTTCCAAATGACTATTTTTATTATTTGACATCTTCTCATTCTTCTTTGAATCTTCTGTTCTCATCAGCTATCTTCCTTTTTCTCCCTTTCGGATCTGTGGCACAAGACACAACCGCCGCTTTTTTTACAACAGCCAACTGCCTGGTACCGTGCCGCGCTGAAATGTGTGCTGCAGGCAATGATGCAAATCTTTGTTGACAGAAATTTTTACATTTACAGTAGCAGCCATTCAAAATGGCCCTTCCCAGTCAAAAGCCAGCCGAATGGAAACAAAATCCCATCCAACTTCCAGTAACTGGCCTTCTCATAGGCGTGCATATTTTTTTACTCTAACTGCACCCTTTCACTGAATTGCAGGGTCTGACCAGGAGATAACGCTACTCTTTAGATCCTAATGTCCACAAATCATGAAAGAAAGAATATTTTAGATGTTTAAAAAGGAATTGTAGGAGACCAGCCAAGGACCCATAAAGGAAAGTGGGGAAATTTTGAATGGCTACTACTGTATTGTTTAAGTTTATTAATTATACAAAGTTTTTGTCATGATGAGATTCAGGTTTCTAACCCACATGCAGAACACAACGGAGGCAGACGAAAAGTTTGACTGTTTATTGAGATAAACACAAAGTTATATGAATAATACTGAGAAGCCGGTCCGGGACTGGTCACACAGGGTTCTCTGTAGAGAGGGACAGTTTGGTTAGCCAGGATGCTGAAGATCTTAGCCAGAGGAATTGTGCAGGTTTGTACCTGTGACGTGACTCAGGTTTAGCAGCTGAGGAGGGGAACCAGGTTGGGTCCAGAGGCTTGAAGTTGGCAGAGGGCTAAGCAACGGCAGGGCTCGACTTCAGACTTATCAATGTTCAGATCCAGAGTCTTCTTCCGATCCTCTTCTTGAGGGCTGGCAGGCAGGTTCAGACAGTTAGTTTCTTCAGGTGAGCTCCAGAGAGCCGGCAGGCAGATTTCAGCAGATGAAACTCCTCCAGAGTTCCAGGGTTCAGTCAGGTTTCTTCCTAGGAGGCAGAGAAGACAAAAACTGCTCAGGTTCAAGTTCAAGGTTCAGGGGAGTCAGAGAATCAGACAGGCTGGTTGGCTCAGGCTTCGCTAACCATAACTGGCTTAACACTCTGGCGCTGGAGTGTAGTCCCACCGCTGCTTATATGCTGGTCTCCTAATGACTGATGGATCGCAGGTGTGGTCGTCAGCTCAGCTCCAGGAGACCTAGAGGCGCCCTCTGCTGGAAGAAGGTGGACAGACCTCCAGATCCCAACAGTTTTAAAGCATCAAAGTATTTTTATATGTTTGCTTGACCTGCATACCATATTATAAAAGACCAACAAAAAAATCCATACATAAATACATTTTTGAAAAGCTCCAGGGAGCCGCAAGGGGGCATTAAAGAGGCTGTGTAGCCGCGGGTTGCTGACCCCTGCTCTATGGTATCATCTACGTCAAGCCCCGTCTGTATCTAGCAGCGGTGGCTTTCCTCTCCCTGCATCCTTACTAAAGATCCTCTGTGTTCTTTCTCTGTGTCTACACTGACAGAAAGGAGGCTCAGCTCATAACTGCGGGCAGCTGAAGGTGGGTCAGGTCATCCTGGAAGTCAACGGAGTTTCCCTCAGAGGACGGGAGCACAAAGATGCCGCTCGTATCATCGCTGAGGCCTTCAAGACCAAAGACAAGGATCACATTGACTTCCTGGTGGCCGAGGCTGGCTTCTAGTGAAAAGACAGTCATCATTGAAAGCTCTCAATGGACGCCCTCCAATAAATGTCTTTTTTTTATATCAGGGTTATAGATTTGCACAAGCTAAATAAACAAAACAATATTAGATTAACTTAAATATTATTACTTTAGTTTTATAACAGGAAATGATGTAACTCTGTATTGTCTGTTCACCAGTAGCGCAGTTCGAGGGAAACTATATGTCTGAAAAGAACTTGCAGTCTGCAGCAAATGATTCACACCATGCTCACCCACTTGTTTTATTTTTTACTTTGATGTTTGACAAACAAGGCAAATATAACTAAAGGAGGACACAGAAAAAGAAAAACCCAGAAAAAGATTTAAGCTCCTAATTTGGTGCTGGAAGACATTTCATACATCATTGATTTGATATAGATTTTAGTCAATTAGAAAATATTTGACAACTCTAAATCAACAAACGTCTGCAAATGAGAAGCTCTTGTTGACTCTGTTGAAAGAGTCTTCAGACCCCCTCAGGGTGGTTATGTTTCACTTCATGCTGTTTTATAAATGTCAGACAGAAATCTGAGGAGCGTTATTTAGCTCCAACTGTAATAAACACAGACTGAGAACATCAGGAAGGATAAAGCTTCAGTGAACAGACAAATTATCATCGTTGCAGGCTGTCGGACCCTATAATCACAAATATTAAGACACTTTTACTGATACCAATGAGCTGAAATTGATAACATCTATTGTATTTTAGTAAACCTTCAATAGTGTAGGAAACTATTTGGTCCCTTTAAAATGTCCTTTTTTGTGGCAATTGAATTTTTTAGATCTTCATATAAATTTTGTATATCAGACATCTATCCTGTAGAAACACCAAAGCTATGATAATTTCCACTGTTGAGAAATAAGCCTTCTGACCCGACGGGGACAAAGCATATGTCCCCCGAATGTAGGAATGCGACAATTGGAAGCACCACCCGCCATCAGACATTAGCACTGCTAGTAAAGACCTTACTTTGCAAACCAATCTTTACCCCACTGCACAGAGCTGTTTTCATTCAGAAACATGATTGTTCTGAACCAGGAACCGATTTATGGTCATTACACAACATGGGTCAGTTTCTCTAAGTTCTGTCCCAGGAGTCGGATGGTACATAACCTCCAAATAAATTTAACTTGTGCTCCGTCAGTCTACAGAATATCTCCCCTAAAGACTTGGATGTCAGGCTCAGAACTGAAGGATCCAGTATTCAAGTCAGTCAAAGAGATTTCTCAGAACGTTCATTGATAACAGAATCGAAGTAAGCGGCACCAGGGTCCAAGGCAGGAACATCTGCAGGTGGAGACAGCAGGTTATAGTGACCACGTCTTTCTGGAAGTGAGTGATCACAAACGTGTGAGTCACTAACCTGGTCTTATAGTTCAGTCCAAATCCAGAGATAGAGGATGGTTCCAGTCAGCTACCTGCCAACACAAAGCAGGGGTTTTAAGCAGAGTCCTAGGCACTGATTTATCGGTGGTCGGAGGATAGGCAGGAGACCGGAACTGAGCAGATGAATGTAGTCAGGATGATACAGAGGGCGAAGCCAAAGCCAAAATTGGTGGTTGTCAGAGCACACAGTGCGGCTGACAGGCTGGACGAGGGCAGGCAGACTCAATGGTCGGGAAATGGTTTTGGTTGTTACACAAGCAGGCAGAGATCATGCAGTAGTCATTAGATTGGACCGGCAAACAGATCAGATGGAAACAGGCAGATACAAAGATCGAGAGGCAGAACAGGTCGGATTAGGTGACCGGAACACAGGAACACTAGAATAAGTCTCATCAACGGATTAAAATAATCTGGCAGAGATGACTGGTCTGAGGGCTAGTTTTATACAGACTAATGAAGGTGGACCAGATGAGTGTTTAATGAGAACTGGGTGGAGCTAAGCAGGTGTGTGAAATGAGTGATCACACCAGGCATCAGTGCTGGATGGTCATCCAGATGCTTCTTAGTGGCCTTTGTCTTTTTTTAGAATGTAGTTTTTTCAATGGAATCTCCCTTTAATCCCACGTGTTTCCAATATTTACTTATTAAGTGAGACCTAATGAGCTGTAGGTGTAGTTCTAAGACCATTTGGGATCTCCTGGAGGATCAGGATCACCCAATGCACTCCTGATTTTGACGTTTTTAGGCAGGGTACTCCTTGGAAATATCACTGCTGTCTCATGTCACCTCCATATGTTGATGACACTGTGGTTTACTGGAGAACCAAAGATTCAGAGATGATCTTGTTGGGATTTCTCATTGGTTCTTAACCTGTTAATTGGCAACACCAAAAATCACCCAAAAACCCTGTAAAAGCATACATTAAACCCACTGTTATGCTTTAACGATCTAACCTGCCTTCTAAAACCATTGTAATTGCGGACATTAGCCCTAATGTAGCAGCAGGAGGCTGCACAATAATCCCACAAATGGGATGTTGCATTTTCCCATCTTTTGGTGCATTGGATCAGGTTTCCACACCACAGTCCTGCGATGATAAGCAGGTATAAATGTTAGATGGATAGATTGACATTGGCAGATTAGGTTCTAGTGACGTGTTCTCTTGATTCTACAGTTCTATCATTTGTTTTCCTAGTTTGCTTTCCTCTCTACTTATCAACTAAAGCTGCATTTTGTGTTCACTACTCTGTCTCTTAAATCTCTTAGTGTTAATATGATGATCTGAATGGAAACCCTGGTCAGTGTTGAGCTTTAGTTGCTACAATAATCATTACCAAGGTTTATGGACCTTAAACGAAACCAATAAAATCTGTGGGATTTTTTTTAGAGATCACACCTCTGCAAACATTTATTAATAGAGTTGGTTTTATGCAACGCCCAAAATAACTGCTCAACGTTAAGCAAATGTTCATTAGTTCTTTATATTACCAACATAACTTCTACTGTATATTTATATACTACCCTCACACACAGTGACTACATCTAAACTTTACAGTAACTCTTGGTTTTTCTTGAATGAAACTATTTAGCATGTCAACCAGGATGTCATCATAATGAGACAATGGCCAAAAGTCTGATTCTATGCTAATGGACTTTAGTTGAGCAGCTTCTGGTTTACAACTACAGGAAGGAACAGAGCAGCCCAATTAGCAGCTGTTTCTGTTAATAATCATCTCTGTCATGACCTCATCAGTCTGCAGGCAGATTTTGGCCTGCTTCCAACGATTCAAGGATGTTTAACCTGATATGTTGGTCTTAATTTTGAACCCAAACTGATGCTTCTCATTTAGACCCATCATCTCTGAAGTGGAGCTGCAGTTTATAGCCTGGCGCAGCGTCTCTTTCTGCACAGAGTTAGCATGTTCTCCCCGTGCATGTGTGGCTCCAGCTGTGATCATGAGGCCTGATGATGCGAATCAGAACCATCGTTATTCGCTAATTCCCTCCACATAAACAGAGGATTCTGCTTCAGCTCCAAGTTGCGTTCATATAAACATCATAAATATGAAAAAAAGAAAGGAAATTAAAATTAACGTCTTTTATAGTTGAATTACAGCTCCTGTTCAGCATCAGCCTACTGTGACAGTTCTAATATTCAAATCTGTTGCCTCAATAGTTTTCCGCATTTTGTCTTTATTTCTAAAATTGATAGATTTCCATTTCCTTTCCATTTTACAAATATTGCTCCAGTTTAATGATGAGTAGTGGCAGAGAGGCTTGCATCATTCTTTTGGCCAATTGGCTTCATGCTGTTTGATGAAGAAACAACTGAGACTCTAACAAACACAGAGCTGTCGAACTAGTAGGACTGGATGAGAGAAACATGAATATTAATAAGAAGAGATGCCAAAAATATCAAACAGTAGAAATAATATTAAACTCAGGAACAGACAAGAAGAAGAAACAATTTGTAAAGCTGATAAAATATCTCAGAAAAAAAGCAGATTATGGTTTAAACATATGAACAGTTGTAATAGTTAAGAGTTAACCTTAGTATCAAACCAAAAAACATAAAACAACTTCATTATTCTGATGTGTTCCAGGAACTTTGAGGATCCTCCGGTAAGGAAGAACTGAAGGATTTCTGGTTCAGTGGAACTGGTTCATTTATTCACAGCAAAAGCCAGGAACTGATTCCAGTCTGTAATATTATCTCCCTAAGCCTTTTTAACCCTATAATGCCAAATGTATCATATTTGATACATACGGTTTCTGAAATGTTTTGCGTCTGACACCTTTTGCATAATTTAATGGTAAAAACTTTGCTCAAAATCCTTTTGTTCACAATCAGATATACCTGATAACAGCCAGTAGAAGACTACACAACAAATAATCTTGATTTATCGCATTGTAGTAAATTATTAATATCAAAAATGTATTTCTGTTTTTTCTTTTTACATATTTTGTTAAAAGGCCAAATAAGGAATTTGAACCAAAAAAAGTAATTTTCTATTTTGTTTTTTTCTTGGATCGGGCTTTAAAGGCATAAAGAGAACCAAGGGTGGATCGCTTCCCTGCTTTAATCTGCTTTAAAGTTAAGAACAATTTCTGTGATAATCTGAACCCTCCAGGCAGGGCCGGATTTAAGAAATTTGGGGTCCTAGGCAAAAACAGGCAGGGGGCCCTTTAAATTGAGAAGACAACACATAAAGCAGACCCATCATACAGATACAAAAATTTTAATAGAATAGACATACTTTATTTGTTTGACCTTTTTAAATTATAGCTGCATGAATTATGACAGCAGACAAGAACAGAGTATGTTACTAATCTAATTGCTCTGGAGAGCAGAGTTCGGTGCTTTTATATTTTGTCGCCAAAGTCTCCAGTAACAGAAAAAAGTCACCAGATTTAGAGTTAAGCACTTTTTTGTAATAAAAGCGCAAGAAGGGTCTGAAAAGTCGCTAAATATAGCGACAAAAGCTAAGTTGGCAACACTGCTCTTCCTATTTGTTTTTTATGGATTTGCTGCTGTCTGTTTGGACCTTTCTGCACACACAGCAAATGGACTGATCCAATGTGGTGGACACTGAAGGGCCCCCCCCCCGAGACGAGACACATTTAATGACACAAAGATGCTTCAGCGGCGCGTCAGAACTAAACTTGTACAAGCATCAACAACGAAGCAGAATGCACATTTTTGCTGCTTCTGCTTCGTGTGGTCTGAACGTAGACCTTAAGGGGACCCCCGAGACACCCTTAATATTATAAGCCTTCAGATAACATTTTAAGGAAATGATTTTTATCAAAAACATAATTAATTTGCACAAATATGTAATAGCTGTATTATCCATACATGTAAAAGGAGTTGTATGGGGCCCCCAGGAATATGGGGCCATAGGCAACTGCATAGTTTTGCCTAATGGTAAAATTCCTGCCTCCAGGAATCTGAAGAACTCCCATGGACCAGAGAACATATTATGTCTAACTTTAGGAACATATTCAGACAAAAAATCCTGGCTGTTATATCAATATGCTGACCATTATGGGATGGCACAACAAACCACAAACATATTCACTGACGATGAGGCAAAAAAGAGGAAACAAAAACTGATACTTCAGAGAAAGGAGTCGTTACAGAGTTTAATGCTGCAGCTGCTGACTGGAGGAGGAGCTCAGCTGGATCAGCCACAAAGATCCAGAAATCCTTCAGCCGGGTCGGTCCATTCAGAGGGCTGGGAGACCAGAACTCTTTTAAATACCTCTGACGGCACTTTATCTAATATTTAAAGTCATGTCCTCTGACTCTGAGGTGCTTTTTGACAAGCATGGTGAATCAAACTTTTCAACGATGAGTTCTGAGCAGTTTGGACCTCCAGAACCTTAAAAAGGTAGACAGGAGAAACATTATGACAATAAAAGCAGAAGTCAGAGGGAAAAGGTTGATCCTTCCAGCAGAGGTGGGTTCTGCCTGAAGAAACCCAGTTAAAAGCAGCCAATCAGTTCACACCAAACAGAATCGACACTCTCTGTTTTTGGGCTTATTTTATCTGACTTGGTGATGTTACAGCTAGAAAGTCTGTTTTTGAAACCAGAGAGATTCTGGTTCCGCTCTGAGGTTCTGCTCTGGATGGTGTACTATTGTAATGATATACAGTATATTCTAGGCCATGATATATATATATATATACAGAAAAACTGCACATAGATTTATAGAAAAATGTATTTACAGAAAACAATAAAACTGTTGTTGAACCATTCCTCTTCATCTCTGAGCCAGTTTCTCCTCATCCTCGCTGCAACAGCTTATGGTTGACCAGAACAGCTGGGCAGTTGTAACTCCTGCAGGTTTTATTTAACAATGAATAACATTAAATCCTGACTGCTTAGAGCAGACGCTGTCGGCAGGCATCAGGAGGTTCCTGCTGGGATGGTCATGATGAAATGCTGCTGTGATCCATTTGGTTTCACTGTTTCCTTGTTTATCTGTGGTGGATCTTTTTTATACCTTTGAACCCACAGACTGTACTTCATGTTATTTTGAGGGTATTTACTTGTATATTCAATTTCACCCCAGGTTTCCCATCTGCTAAATCCAGCAGGATAAAACAAGTTGGCACTCTCCTTAAAGGAAAAGTCCGGTCAGCAAGGAATGATCAATGGATCATTATTTATACCTAAAACTAATACGTTCGCAGTGATTAAATTAATTCAGCGTTAATCAGTACAAAAAAAAAATTATAATTTTCGTCAAGATCACTGAGTCTGGGAGCGGCCATTTTTGCCAAAATATAGTAACCCCTCCCTCCTGCCATCTTCCAGCAGTGACGTCACGGTGCGGTAAGCCTAGCGCCATTCTCCCCGCTTTACAAGCAAAATCAATGGGAACTACTAGACACATCTGCAATCAACAACAATTATTGAAGATTTCCAGAGGACTTCACCATTGAAATTCACCAGAGCTATAGTTAAACTCTAGTTAAACTTGGATGTTGGACTACATCGGGTAAAAGTGAAAAAAAAAGAGTTATTTCACCTTTCCGATTCCTGATCCTCCATGGACGGGTGTGTCGTTGGATTGCCAACTTGTAGCCAACATTTGGAAGAAGTATGTTTTCAAGATGACTTGGATAATAGCGCGTTGTGACAAACACCAGATACAGCACTGGGACTTGATCAACAGCCGATACCGCACCGTGACGTCACTAACCAGTAGGTGACAGTAGTGTTCTTTGACAAACATGGATGTCTCCAGTAAAACACATTCAAATGAAAATTACTTTTGATTAAAAATACTTATCATTTATTGAACAGTATGTAATCATTTTATATTTAAAGTACTTTCAGAATTTTTTAATCTGAATATGAGTGGACTTCTCCTTCAAATCATCTGAAAAGGCCTCCAAGATCCAGAAACTGATCTTAATCCCAGAAGAGAATGAGCTCAGAGATGCACAAGCTGACAGTTCTGCTGCACCTGACCTGACTGATGCCGTAAGTCGATCTAGCTGCACCTTATAGGAGAGCATATCCCAGTGTTGCAGTACTCGAGATCGGTCTTGGTCTCGAGACCGGTCTTGGTCTCGAGACAATTTTTTGATGGTCTCGGTCTTGTCTCGGTCTCGGTGCTGAGGACTCTGCATTTTATTTCAAGACCGGTCAAGACCACAACTGTGGAAATAACGCTAATCATCAGAATATTATCAGTTTCTTTAAGATCCTTCTTTTTATTGGATGCTTGGATTCAAATCCAAGCAATAACATGTATCATTGGTAAATACATGTTTTTTTTTTGTTTGTTTTTTTGTTTGTTTGTTTTTTTATCGCTGTCACGCTCACCCCCTTTCACCTGCGCGCGGGCTGCAGCACTTCGATTGAAAGTCACAAGTGGTTGTCTGAGAACGGGATAAGATGTCTGCCAAATCATCGGTTATAAAATTCGGCTATTTAAATCACAAAGAATATATTTGTAAAGCAACATTGAGAAAAAAGCATACAGCGCAATGTAAGTTCTGCAGTGCTTCACTATCAGAGACGGTAGGTATAAAAGTTATATAGTTTTTTTTTGTTTTTGTGTTTTACATATTTAAGTCATTATGTTGTGACAGTATGTTATGAGACAGACAAGCTGTGAAAATATTGAGCACTTCTGCCTTTTCTCCATGTTCCCAGTACTAACTAGAGAAATACACCGCTTGGTCAAAAACAAACCATCAGATTCAGCAACAGGGTCTTAGAACTGACAAAAGTCAGTCAGGCTTTTGTGCACGTATTTCAGTGGGGTTTGTATTTCTGCAGATGTCAGTAGTAGCTCACGGAGGAAGTGAAGGAGATCAATCTATTTTTTTCAACAAATTATCTGTCTCATAACATATTTTTACAACTTGGTGACAAATATAGATTTCTTTACGAAAAGTTATATAATATAGCTTTAATCTGTATATGAG